>NC_056736.1:322836242-323033742 GCF_019279795.1 Protopterus annectens
GCTGTAGATCAGACATTTCAGGAATTGTGCTATATGTAGAACTGAATTAAATTAAACCACATAGGGGTCATAATGTTGCACTATATCAAATATCTGTTAACAGCATTTCATTTTTACTACTTACTTTCACAACTGGCTTCATGTGCTCTGAATTTTCTTTCATCAGTCCTGTTTCATTATTAGTACCACTTGCTACAATATCAGTATAGGAAATCACTTAATGAACAGTTTCAGTCTTTTGTAACTCTTCACTAAATTCTATCTCTGCCTATGCTAATTCAAAACCTCTTATTTTAGCCACTTTCTAACTTTGTAAGAACAATATTTAAAACCTGTGTCTGATTTTGGGCCTTTGTCTCTCCCACCACCATTTTTTGACTTTGTTCAGAATTCTTGCTCTAGGTGTTTCACAAGTATGGTTACTGCCCATGTCATCCTCCTGAGTTGCCAGCACAGCCTTCCATTAGTTTGGCTCAGGGCGCTATCATCCAGCTCCATAACGTCCTTCTTATAAATTACTGTCTGAGTATCCAGGCCTACTGTAATTTCAATAATACCAGCAGTAGTACTGCCAATAGAAATCTCACAGCAACTTCGTCTCAACTTACTGTTTTGGCAGACTTGGCATAATATGCCATCTTTCTCTCTGTCTCTCTCTCTCCTCCTGCAGGAGCCCTCTGGTGCCATCTGGGGGAAAAAGGGGAATTTCTTCAATGCCTTGGCCAAACTTGTCTAGAGAGTATGAATGCATCCTGAAGTATCACCTGAAAATAGGCCACAGGTATACTGGAATTAACAGAGGCAATAAAACATAAATAACATGTTAATAAATAAATACAGGATAGCACAAGGTAAACTGATGGTATATAAATCTTTATTGTGAGGGAATATTATTTTATTTTTTGTTAGTAGGTTGAGACTGCGGAGCACATTTTTGACCGTAAAACATTACACTTTTGAGACAAGGGAGACTGAAACAATTTTACTGAATTAAAAATGTGAAATTTGTAAAACATTATGTATGTATGTTATGACAAAGTATCAGACTTGTACTGTGATAAATCAGACAGGTTAGTTGTTAACTGTATCTGGATTATTTGGCAGGACATATTACAAAATAGTTTGTGTAATAAAGACTGTGAAGTAGAAAGTTTTAGATAATATTACAAAATGATTGCTTATAAGTGGGGGACTATTGCTTGATTATTGTGTCAAATTTGTTTTTCTTACAGGATATTCATTTTGCAACAGTTTTGGATATGATAAAAGAAAGAAGCTATGTGAATGCTGAAGATGAGTTGTCAATAAAAAATGCTCTTCTTACTGACAAGCATGACAGTATGTTTAGTATCACTCTAAGATGAGACTATTGCTTGATTTTGTTTGCGTTTGTCATTTTTTTGGTTGTGATGAAAGAACTAAAGTTATATTAATGTTACACATGACACATTTTAATAAAACAAATCCCTGCTGTCCTTACTGATAAGTTCCATGAGCTCTTTAAAATCTTCCCCATGATATCAGTAGCTGTTGATGCATGCCATGTGATATTTTGCATCTACCTTGGACATCAAAAGGCAGTCAGATGGGACCTCAATTTAGCATCTCTTCAACAACAAAATGCCCCAGGAATGTATCAATAGAGTGACAGTGTTGGAATATGAATTTGAGCAAATGATGTGGGAAAAGACTAAAGTGCACAACCTTTTGATTTCTGAAAGCAGGAAAGGTGAATGTGCAGCCTGGTAGCCAGTAATAATACCTAATTACATTGCAACTAAACATAATAATACAAATAATGTAAACATATTACACTGGCAGAGAGTGCATTTATTGTTATACACAATTCCATATGAATCTATTCTAAATGGCTACTTTAATGATGCATTACCTTTGACACCTAGGAAAAGAAATACCAAATACTTTATCAATATATGATTTACTCAATGGTCACTCACCTAATGCATATCAATATTATAATTACTCATTCCTTGCTATGCTGTTATCTTGCAGACCTTCAATTTCTAAATAATCGGAGGGAGAAATTGCATTATGGTTCAAGTAGTTATTTGTGAAACTCATGTGCATTTATATGCATTGCAGTCCATCAGTGACAGCTCTGTCATCCACAGCTTCAGCTTCTGTGAGCCTTGTTCTTTAGGTTACACATCATGGGCATGCAGTTTCTGCAGTGACACCTGTTACAAAATCAGTAATAAAAGAGAGATGCTGGTAGTAATGCTTGGGTCAACAACCTTAAGTAGTCACAATCCCCAATATCCATCTACTTCAGCCCATTTTCATTTTCCAGTTGATAACAAGTTTCTAGTCAAGTCTAGACAGCCTGGAGATCTTACAGGTAACAAGCAATTTAGGCTGATTTGCCTACTCATGAATCATCTTCTTATCAAAGTCTGACTTGATTATCCACACAAATGAAGCTACAACTTTGTCAGATGTCTGTTGCACTCATATTAAATCACCTGCTCCCTGTTGCACATTCTACACATAAATCTGTTTATAGCAAATGTCTGTTTTTCCTCTGCAGTGCTGTATATAGTAAAAATGATGTGTGTGTGTGTGTGTGATTGCATGCACACGTGTGTGTGTGTGTGTGTGTGTGTGTGTGTGTGTGTGTGTGTGTGTGTGTGCGTGTGTGTGCGTGTGTTTGAAGGGATGCATGTTACATCACTGGGCAGCTCAGTGAAATAGAAGGAACTGATGACAGTCAAAATTAGCAGAGCCTGCAGAGGTAATACTAGAAAGTTCACAGACATGCATGAATTGCTGAAGAAAGGGATCAGTTGCATGCACGAGTAAGTGCCTTTATTGCAACTTCACTGCAACTTTGTTGTAGTTTGTATGATACACTTCACTGGATGTGTAAGGACTATTCATGCAAGTGTATTGTACTGTATAATGAACCTTCATTAGGTTGTGAAAGAGACTGTGTGTAGTTGTGCTTGTGTGGCTACAGGGTGTAAGTGTCTGCCACAGCATATTAGAGATGTTATCCTCAATGCAGTTTTGGGTACTTGGAATTGCTGTGATGTTATTTTCTCCACAGCATCTTTCCTATCATTCAACGTGCTGAATTCAACACTTTGCATCTAGGATGGTGCTAGATAACATTAAAAGATGTATGTAAATATCTGTGAGGCACAATTTCTATAGTTTTAGGCAGCAGTACAATTATTTATTTATTTTAATTTGTTTACGGGGTGCATATAAAGAAAAATAATATAACGTTGTACTAGGCAGACCAAATCTTCTACAAATTGTGTGAGACACAGGGGGTGTTATCAATAGATTTTAGTGAACATTTAACACTTAGTTTATATATGTAAAATGATTTCATAATAATGAAACACTTTTATGAAGTTATAATAATATTAGCATTTCATGACCATGAATGCTAGCATTCCATCTGGACATACTGGCAAAATAAACTCTAGACATCAACATGTATGTATATTAAACAGTATGTCACAACTGCTTTCCCCATTAATAAAGTAAGTCATAACTGTGTGACAGTGTTGAAATATTTACAATACAGTTTGACCATGGTTGAAAGCTATGAATTTGGAAGTCATGGTAGCACTGGGACCTTATCAGGGAAACAAATTTATCTTGCAGGCTGTTTTATTGACTGACCGAATGACTGATTGACTGATCTTAATTACTTTCTTTTTTCTAGATTTATTGCTAAGCCCACTGCTGTCTACAAGACTAGTTCATAAAAACCTTCTTTATCAGTACTTCTCATTTAGGCAAAACATAAAAGCCTACAACAGGTAATACTTTCCAGTTCTCTTATTATGCACCTGTTTTGCTAGTTTGTATCAGCTTCCGAAACTATTTGCCTGCAGCCTACCCTAATACTGTTACTACTAAATGAATCAAAAATGCTCACGTAGTGTTCTCCCAGTCTTGATAATTCATTCAGCTGATGTTGAGAACAAATGACCATCAAGGAACTATTGGTTCCTTAAAGTCATGTGACAAATGAACAACGTTATATAACAACTGTATTATGGAATGAATAACTAGTTCTGATGAAGTCCTGCCATTAAGGATGAACGTACTTAACTTTTAACTGTTTTGTTTGAAAGATACTTTGCTTGAACAAATTAAAACTATTCTTTTTTGTCTTAATATACTCCGTGATGGTCGTTTGTTTCTCAACATCAACTGAGTGATTTACCAAGACTGGGAAAACAATATGTGAGCATTTTTTATTTATTTGGTTGTTACTTGACTTTTTCTCCATGGACATACATTTCTTCTTATGACTATCTGTTACTAATCTACTACCAGTAGGTACTCCATGGCAGTGCACAGATTGCCTCATGTTCATTAGTAAGCACCTACGTTTCAGTGACTCAGTATGTGACAGGTGTAGATACCTACTAAATTTGGAAGCCAACCACTCATCACTTTATACTATCAGCACTCACCAGGTTATCAGTACTCATGTCTACTTCATACCAATATGCCACTCACCAAAAGTAAGACTGAGGTACTTGCGAAATCTCTTCCTAAGCTTCAAAGACCTCTTGGATTCATTCCTGATGCCCTGTCTCCTTAGCAGTGCATAAACACTCCAGCTGCATGTGCTGTGCCACCCAATCTAGTAAGACTGAGAGGGGTCACCACCATGGCACATGTAATTCTTTAAGACTTCTTGTGCCAGCTGCTATTCATGAAAATCTAACGACTTCATTGTGAGACATATAGATACACCAATCACTAGAGTGAGCAAGGAAATTGTAAAGTGTGAGCTGACACCTAAGTGCCAGGATATGACAGGTTACTAGGGCACTCTAGTTCCTTCACCTCTGGTAAACATACAATGTGGTCATTATCCATGTGAGTGTGAGTGACTTGACATGCACAGCCTAGGATAATATGATGAGAGACATGGTGTAGCTCTCAGAATATCCATCTGCTGTTGGCATACATTTAGTTTTGTACAGCATCCTACCTTCACAGAGAATGATGCCAAATATAAAGAAAAAATTATTGATTTCAACAAATGGCTTAGTTATTGGCATCAGTCAAAGGAGGTCCAATATGTGTCTGTCTGCAAGGAGATGGTTGAGAGTCCTACCTGCTTTGCAATGATGGCCCACACCTCTGCAGTATTTTACTGTAGTAGCAAAGGCTTTCTGCACTCCCACAGTGTCTTTTTAGGCAATTTCAGTTTGCTCCATCTACCAATCTAGGTATACCTATTTGTGGCAGTATAAAAGCAGTGCTGCTCAAACACAGAAGCCTTAGCTACAATGCAATGATAACACACCCTCACTACCAAGAGTCAAAGCCTGCCATTCATTTGGACCCTATACCAGTAGGGTCACTATAGCAGGTGGTAGTGTCCATATTCAACCATGCTGCCATCACAACTAGATATATAACAGGATAATAACTTCAAATTCATTGACATCATATTAGCGATCAATACAATCCTTTAACATGTCCTTGTAAGCTATAGAACATCTTCTGTGATACCCACTTCCATGAAGCTTCTGCAAACAAGCTCGAGTACCTCACAATTGAACCAAGCACTATTATTCTTGGATTTCCGCTATTCGTCTATGAATTAGAAGGCATATACTATGAGTAATAAGCATGCACAGCACTACTTAAATGTCATCAGTGATAACCTTCTAGGACTTCCAGGATGGCTGCACATTAAGTAACAGCTTAATTCTAGCTCTCCCAGTGTGAAAACAGAAACCTAGCAGAAAAGGCCAGTGGACCTAGATTTCTGGGTAAATTTCAGTAACT
This sequence comes from Protopterus annectens, assembly GCF_019279795.1. NCBI lineage: Eukaryota > Metazoa > Chordata > Ceratodontiformes > Protopteridae > Protopterus > Protopterus annectens. The sequence continues at coordinate 322,842,033 of NC_056736.1, forward strand.
GGCTAGTAGGTGCACTGCCTAGATGCCAGGAAAAATTAAATACAGAGGAGCTGAAGGAAAATCAGCTACCAAAGGTGATGAAGAAACACTGACTGTGAAAAGTACTGCAGCTGTTCAGCAAAAACCAGTGCATGCTTCAGACATGACTTCCAGTAACCTAGAGGAAAGTATAAGGCAACTGCACATAGAACTGATTAAAATAAGCAAAACACTGATGGAGTATGTCAACTCAAACAATAAAAGGTGGAAAACAATGGAAGAAGCTTTAAAGAGATATTCAGATAATGTGATAAAACTGCAAAATTCAGAGCTTGAAATGAAGAAAAGGCTGGCTGAATATGAGACTGCACAAGAAGAGATGATTCAAAAATTAATAGAATTAGTGGACAGAGCACATGGGGAATACTACCATTTTCTGATGTACCACAGAAGCTGGAAGGAACAGGCTATATTAATTTTATGAAAGCACAAATAAGCAACTGGACTGGTATTCCACAACAGGAACCGTTAGTTGAAAGGGTGCATTGCATGTGTGCTCCAAATCTAGCTAGGAGAAAGCAACCTAGACCTTTAATAGTAAACCTGCTATCTTACTAGTAGAAGGGGTTGATTCTGACAAAACTGTGTCAGAAGGACAAAGTACTAAAAGTGGGAGACAGAAAGAGTGTTTATGGAGAATGACTACTCATTGTACACTAGGCAGAAGAGGAGTACATTTATTCCATTATTCAGGGAATGTTGAGAAGTAGGCATGAGATTCAAAATGCTGTACCCAGCTATCTTCAAAATATTTTTCCCTGTAGAGACAAAGTCATTTTTTGATGAAGTACATGCTAAGGACAAAATACAAAAATTTGTCCAGCAAAGGGGTGAGCTGTGAGACAGACTGAGATTCTGCTTTTTATTCTTCTGGTAGTGGAAACCACAGAGAGGCTGTGCCAGTGAAACATTTTCCAGTGAAAAAACACAAAAATTGATTATAAGAATCAAGGTTACATTGGAAATGAAGCAAAGACAGGATTTAGGAGATGGAGATGAACAGGAATAAAACTAATAACTTGGAAAATGACAAATGTGGAATTACAAAGCAATATTTATATTTGTGAAACATGACAGAACAAGAAAGTTTAGAAATATTGGACTTTCTTGGACTTTGTTAAACTTGTAGGGGACTCTAAAGCACATTCCCTACTTCATGTCATTAATGTCTGGAGAATCAAACCAGTGACTTGGAAATTGACAAATGTGGAATTACAAAGCAATAATTATATTTGTGAAACATGACAGAACAAGAAAATCTGGAAATATTGGACTTTTTGGACTTTCTTAAACTTATAGGAGACACTAAAGCATATGCCCTACTTCATTATATTAATGTTTTGAAAAATACTCAGGAGGGGGAAGAGGAGGGAGAAAGTTAACTGTAAGTTAAACAAAAGATTTTCTTAACAGTACTATTTTAATAGCGCATGATTTTCTTTGCATGCTATAAAGTAAATTTTTCTTAGATATTTTGATGTGTAATGGGGATATTAATGTAAACAGGTGCTCCTGTTTTTTTTTTTTTTTTTTCTTTTTCCCATCTTTTCTCTCCTTATTCAGATGTAAGAAATGTAGGCATTGCAGTGTAAACAAAGGAAGACGAACAAGAAAAATCTGGTTAAAGGGCATGACAAAAGAAAAAATGGAGTGCCTTTTTTATTCTTGTATAGGGAAATTACTGTGTTGAGGCTATTAACTTAATCTTGTAACAAGTTTTAAGAGAAAGCAAGTAAATGAAAAAGAATATTGAATATTATTTAAGGCTGTTTCTGGTAAACAAATGTATGCCCAGCTTTGTGTCTGCTTCTCATGCCTTTGAGACAATCAGATAAAGAGGAATGGCTTGGAGAAAATATTTTCTGAAATCATTCAGTTGCTTTCCCAACTGAGAAAGTTATTAAGATAAGACAAAGCCAGACAGCATTTATTAGCAGCACAGGCTGTACCATTAGTTTTAGCATAGGTAACTTTTCTTTTAGGTTATCTTAAGTCGGTGTGCATGGATGTCAGTTTGGAAAAGTTGTTCCTATTAGGAGGGTAAACTTTCAGTATTTGAAGATGTACATAGTTTTGTGTGTTATTATTATGTGAGTAGGTTTTAGGGGGTTTTGGGGATATATAAAGTAAAATGTTTTATAGGATGTGACATAGGCTCAAATAAAGATGACAAGAAACAACTGTATAAAAGATTATCCTGCCTAACAGTATATGTGTGTAACACAAAAGCTGGAACTAAACATTTAATAAAAAGCTGCTATACATAAAAGGTGGAAATAATAACTTTTCAAGAAAATGTTGCTTTCTGTAATGTGTTTAAACTTGAATGGTCTCACAGATACATACAAAAATGAAAGAATACTGAACTATCTTTAAAAATGTAGACTACAAATAGCTATGCTACAGGAGACACACCTTGAAAGACGTGAACATGTACATTTGATAAAGAAAGGTGTTTAGGATGGTTGAGTGGAATACCTGGGGTAAAGGAAAAGTAGAGTACTTATATTAATTGCAAGAGAAGCCCCAATAGTGATAGAGGAGGATAAAAATATAATAATGGTAGATTTCTAATACTAAGTGGCTACTGGCAACAGAAGAGAATTACACTGGCATATATTTATATTCCACTGAAAACTGCTGTAATAGAGCTTAAACAAATTCTGGGAGAAATAATGAGCTTTCAGCAAGGAATATTACTTACAATTAAGGACTGAAATTTGATCTGTAACAGTGAAGGTGTGTCTGAGGGGCCCATAAGGGAAAATATAACAGAGGATGGTAGATTTTGAAGAAATTATGAAAATATTTGGCATGGAAGGTGTGAATTCAGTAGTGGAAGTTCAGAGTGAATTTATGCATTATTCCCCAAGATACAAAAACTGAGCTAAGCTAGACAGAATTTACATTTCACAGGAACATGGGCATTTAGTTGAAGGTTTGATATGCACCCAATAACTACTTCAGATCCTGTGACAATAATAGCTAAAGTAAAAACACAGGGTAATGAAATAAAAATAAGACACTGGCTCTTTCACACCTATCTATTGAAAAGAGAGGAATTTAAGGAATGGATAGTGGAAATTATTCAGACACTATTAGAGAAAATTGATACTTCTTCTGAAAATATAGCTAGGAAGTGTATGGAAAAAATCAAAATGGAGTTTAAAAATAGGGGGAAATAAAAAAGGGAGATACGGTTAGGAAGTAACAAGAATTATTTAGAGGGACTGACAAATTTTAAAGCATTACAAAAAGGGGGGAATCCCCTAGAACAAGAAGATGAGCAGCTGCAGAATGCTAAACCAAAAATAAGGGATTGCCTTGATTATATGCATGAATTTAGAAATATAGCTGTTAACTGCTTTTTGATAATAATGCTAGATCACAAAATCTTTTAGCACAGTGACTCAGGCAACAGAAGTAGAAATGGCTGTCACCAAACTTAGAGTACCCATAACAAGGAAGACAACAAGAGATCCTGTAAAAGTATTAGAAATATTTTGAAATTCTATGAAAACCTGTATAAAGCAGAGGAATATAGGAATCAAGAAAAGGTACACATAGAAAAGTTTATGGAATAATTTAATATGCTAAGGTTAGAGATAGATGAGGCTTAATTTCTTAACATTTAGGATAGTAGGAGCTGAGATAAAAATGGTGATATATAACCAATCTACAGGAAAGTCCCCAGGAATAGATGGCATTCTTGTGGAAGTTTGGAAACTAGGAGGGAAAAACTTATAAAGATCTGGAAAGTTTTGTTTTACAGTATTTTAAGAGGAGGAGAAGTACCACCATCCTGGAAGAAAGCGGTAGTAGCTGTAATACCTAAAGAAGGTAAAGATCCATCAGATCCAGCTTTATACAGGCTCATTTCAATACTATACCATAATTGTAAAGTGTTTATGTCTATAATGGCTAAAAGAATGGCAAACGTGGTGCCAAAATTGATAGATATGGATCAATATGGTTTTGTGGAGGGAAGACAAACTGATGATCCAGAGAGAAGTAGAATGTTAGAAAATACCATTATTGTTGCTGGGTCTTGATGCAGAGAAAGCATCTGACAGAGTAGGCTGGGACTTTATGAGCTAGGCAATGGAAACATTTGCTTTCTCTGATAAAATGATAAGGGTGATTGAGAGGTATATGAGGAATCAGAGGTAAAAAATTAAAGTGGGTTGGGTCTTCTCTGATAATTTCTGTTTGAGCAGAGGAACCAGGCAGGGATGTCCTCTCTCTCTTTTGTTATTTGCATTATATTTAGAACCAATGGCCAAGAATATAACAAGGCTATAACTGGTATGATAGTCAAGAAATGCTGGCTGTATTTGTAGATGATATTATTATTATGAATCAGAGGTAAAAAATTAAAGTGGGTTGGGTCTCTTCTGAATTTCTTTTGAGAACGAGGGGATGTCCTCTCTCTCTTTTGTTATTTGCATTATATTTAGAACCAATGGCCAAGAATATAAGGGACTCAGAAATTCAAGGCTATAACTGGTATGATAGTCAAGAAATGCTGGCTGTATTTGTAGATGATATTATTTTATACCTGACAAAACCAGAAAGAGACATTACAGTGTTGTGGAACATTTTGAAACAGCTTCAAATCTTTTTGGGATACAAAATTAATTAAGCTAAAACAAAGGCAGTTGTTGTGTCTTTCGACTTTTCCCAGTTAGGGGTCACCACAGCGGATCTCCAGTCCACTAATAATTGACAGTAGATTTTTATGTGCCAAGTTGCCGGCCCTGACGCACAACCTTCAATGAAGGTATGCCCATTCACGCATGTCTCCACACAGAAGACGCTCTAGCTGAGAATCGAAAAGGACATCTTACTGTGAGTTGACAACACTACAGTGCCACCACCACAAGGCAATATAGGTAAATTATGTACCCACACACAAATGTGTTCAGCAATATCCATAGTTATGTATTTATGGGGACATGATAAAATGAAGTATTTAGGAGTATGGATTAAAAATGATTCTGGTGTGGCAGCTAAGGATATGTGGGAAGAGAGTAAACAAAAGATAATACAAAAAGTGAGAAAATGGAAGCTCTGTTATATGGATCACAATAGTAAGATATAAGCAGTTAAAATGTTTTAGTCTGTTTAGTCTTACACACTGGTCAGGCATATGTGTATCAACCAGAGGAAAAGATGTGAATTGCAATTAATAAAGAGATGAAGGATTTTATCTGGGAGGGGAGATGACAAGAGTCAAGTGGGATAAGTTGATTTTCCTTTTTTTTCAGAAACATTTTTATTTTGTTTTCATTATAAACATATGCAAATGTACATATAACAACTACAATAAAACAATAACAAAACTATTTACAATATTTGCATTCATCCATGCTAAACAATCATTTTATCCATGAGAAGTTATCAGTATTTGTTCAAAAGGTTTTCCAATTTTTGCCATGCTATTTTTTATGAGTAATGTTATGAGTTCTATAACAGATGGTTTGCAGTTTATTTTTACAAACAACTTTTGCTAAATTAATAATATCTTTAAACATCAAATCTTGTTTACTTTTCCAGTTCAAAGTAATAACTTTTCTGGCAATTGTAAGAATTTACCAGAGTAACTGAATCTGAGATTTAGGTATTACATTAGCTATAGGGAAATTGACTAGGATTAGTGAGTTAGAAATATGACAATTATCAGACCATAAAGCATTTAAAAAATATCTGAAGTCTTTCCAGTATTGAACAAGATTTCTACATTCAATGAACATGTGAACCCAGTTGGATTCTAGTAATTCATCACATTTCCAACATTTACATTCACTGTTTTTGAGTATAAAATTTATTTTTGTGGAGTATAGACACTCCTATTCATAAATTTCCATGTATACAATCTCCAATATAATGAAAAAGAGGTATCATGCATAGAATTCAAAAACAATTTTTTGGATTCATCAGATATTTGTTCTCCATTAATCTTTACGTAGTAATTCCAAAAATCTGAGTCAAACTTTAGAGTGTCTTCTCCTAGTATCTTATAGATAGGTGAGATACTTAATTTTTGATTATCTGTCTTTTCAAGACACCTAATAAAAAGCTGAATCAAACTAGGTATAGATTCAGTCTCTAGGTTGATTGATACTCTCATTTTGTTTTCTATAAACTGCCAGAATGAGTGTATAAACAACCAACTGTTTTGACTATTATCAAAACTACATAAAAGAGAGTTTAGTGGTTTAATACTCTTATTTTCACTAAACTGATGCCAGAATATCAAGTTATTTTCCTTTAATTTTTGCATCGCATTGATGTTGAAAGAATCTAGGCAATCAGGGGAGTATGCTATAGGGAATATAAGAAATAGAAAATTGTTTAATGTTGTAATTACAATCAATTATATTTTTAAAGTTATTAAATATTTGATTAATGCCATAAGAAAAATGATCAAACTTCTTATTAAATAAACAAAATTCATGTAAAAGCAAATGAACTCTACTTATTCCATATTTTTCCTTAAATTGATTTTCTATACCTCTGACATCAGTTATATGAATCTCATGTATTGTTTTCCAGCCAGATATATAGGTAGGTGTGATCCAATATAACATTACATTAATTATACCTGATTTGGAATAAAGAACTAAGCTTGGGAATGCTATTCCATTACAGTTCCAAGCTCTAATGTGCCATTTATATGCAATCCTAGGTTTTAAGGGGAACCATAAAAATTTAAGTAGCATGGAATCTAATTTTTTAGATAAGTTTTTGGGAGGGTGTAGTATCAATGACTGTATATAAAACAACATTTTTGGTAAATTATCTTTTTAATTAAAGAGAGCCTATCCTTCATTGTGAAGAACATTTTATTCCATCTTTTGATTAGTTCACTAATGGTGGTTATTAAATTATTGTAGTTTAGTTTAACAGACTCTTTCCATGTACTCCTTATACTGATACCCAAATATTCTAATACATCATTCTCCCAATTAAACAGGCTATTCTCGCTTAGGTTTTTGTTGATCATTTTGTTAATTGGTAATGTTTTGGAATTATTATGATTACATTTAAGCCCTGAAATTCCTTCAAACTTGCTTAAGGTATTTATAACATCATGCAAAGAACCACCAATATCACCCAATGTTAACAACATATCATCAGCAAATAATTGTATCTTAGGACAATAGTCCTAATTAATTTGAAAATCTTTTATATTTTGCTTGTTTCTGATATATGTAGCAAAAGGTTCCATTGAAAGTGCAAGCAATAATGGTGACAAAGGACAATCCTGTCTATTTCCCTTGAGGATTTCTAGTGCTGAGGATAAACATGATTAGATTTTCACATAAGCTTGTGCCCCACTATAAATTTTCATTAATAAGTTGACAAAAATCTGAAGAGAATTCAAAACCAGTCAGAATTCTTTGTAGATAAGACCAACTAATAGAATCAAAAGCCTTTTCTATGTCTAGGCTGATAATAGTTGTTTTTTGTATTTGCATGCTACGTCTATTAATAATAGTAATTTAATAATGTTATTTTGTACTTTTCTATGAAGAATAAACCTTGTCATTATGTATTAGATTATGTAATATTTTCTTTCTCCTATTAGCTAATACTGTCATGAACATTTTAAATCAGTGTTTAATAACGGAATTGGTCTATATGAATCACAACATATGGGGTCCTTACCTTGTTTTAATATGGGGAGATAATTGAGCATTTCCATGATGGGGGTATTATACATTTTTGATTAACCATAGTAAAGGCATTCATTATTTTCTTTATTATATATTCAGAAAAAATCTTATATAGTTCAGGAATTATTCCATCTAGTCCTGAAGCTTTATTATATTTTAAATTTTTTATTTGTTCTTTTACTTCTGTGTGTGTGTTATTTGTTTATTTAATATGTTATTTTGTTGCATTGACACCTTCATAGTTATATTTCCTTGAATAAAAGTATTTATTACATTATCTGTCTCCAAAAGTGGTGCATTACTATTTATATCTTTATAGTAGTTTTTGAAGACTTCTAATATGCCCATTAAGTTAGATGTACTCTTAACTGAACCATCACTTTTATATTTAATTTCATTAATAAGATTTTGATTGTTTATTTATTTATTTTTTTTAGATCGTACCACTATTTTATGTAGATATTTGGGATTTACAGCATAAGATTGTAATTTCAATTTTTCCAGGTTTATGGCTACTTTATGATTCATAATTTCTAAGTATTTTTTTTTTTATTTAAGTTAGTAATTCCGTTATGTGCTATGTTATTTGGTTTTGCATCCATTTTTATCTTGTCTATTTTTTTTGTAAGTCTAAAAGTTTTTTGTCCCACTCTCTCCTTTTTTTAAGGTACCAAGATGTTATTCTACCATATATATAAACTTTAAAGGTATCCCATAGTATAGTATCAGTCACTTCATCATTATCATTTGTTTCCATAAACATGTCTATTTCTTTCATTATCCATTCCCTAAAGTCATTTAACTTAGTTATGTAAGCAGGAATTCTCTATAGAAATCTTAAATCATCTGTATATGTAGTTAATGTAAAGTTTATAGCATTATGGTCTGAAAGTAGATAAGTCATTTTATATATGTCACTTATTTTAGAGTATATATTATTTGATACAAAGACCTTATCAATGCTTGTTTGTGTACCAATCCAGTATGAATACTGCGTATAAAATAAGGAATAATGTTCTCTTAGACCATGTATATCTTTAAGGTTCATCTGTTTTGTAAAGTCATTTAACTTCTTGTCTTGAGATGTTAGTTTTATTTTATCATTTTTAAAACTATCATTGCTTGATAATAGGCAGTTGAAATCTCCCCTTTTGCATTTAAAGTAATCAGGTCCAGATACTTGTCAACATATTTGTACTCAGTCCTGGTATCCAGTATGTATTAATCAAAGTATAATGCTTCCTACTGATTTCCAAAATAACTATGCTTAGCATCCCATCTTTATCTGAAATTGTAGCTATAATTCTTGGCATAGTATAAGCAGTGGCAGCTGGTGATGTCAAATCAAAGGGGGGCTGCAGGAGATGGCTGAATGGGTGGGGTCAATGGGAAGGGGTGCGGCCAAATAGAAAGGAGAGGAGCTATGCTCAAAACCACAAAAACTTTAACTTTAATTAAATGTGCTGTCCTGGGTGCCAAACTGTCATTATGAGAGTCCAATCAAGACAAAATGAAGTGTAGAAGAAAAAATATTTAAATGCATTGGCTGCATGACAGCTTACTTAATATCTAGATGGAAACAAAAAGGTTGTGAGGCATGAAAAAATAAATTACTTTTTAAATACATTACTGGAATGCCAGTCAAAATCAAGTATAAGAAAAACAAGCAGCACTCAACTCGAACCACTTCTTGCACTGCAGTTATAATTATAATTTATATTCAGCTTTATTAAAGTACCAAGTAACATGCTGAAAGTAGCAAGCTCTGTGATACCCCACTTGTAAAAATGTTTCTTATCCAAAAAGACCTGCTGCCTGACAACAATTATCTGCTTGTTTCATGGAGAAAATATGATCAAAGTAAAAAAAGAAAAGCAAACAAGAAACAAGCTCAAGATACATTGCTTAAAGGATTACTGCACAGGTTATGGACCACACAAGATAGATTGGCATTCTGTTTAGTTTATAGGTAAAGCCTGCAAAGAAGACTGCAAGTCTCCAACAAATGTAATGAGCTTCTTAAAATAATATAAAAAATGCAGGCAACCTTGAGACCGGCAAGCAGGCTGAAGGCAGGAAAGCACAAACGAAATCTCCTTTAATATTTATTTTCGTAACCAATGTCACAGCTTCATCAGAAGGAAACAGTTAACTTATACAAGCACAAAATATTTATAGTAAATAAACAGGAAATAACAAGCATCAATTTCCTGTACTCCATAATTAATTAACCTTAATGACTAAAAAAATATATATATACCAAATTAAAAAGACATAAATACAATAATAATAAATAAAATGAATAAAATGCCCTACAAAAACATTCATAATGGTTGTGAAATCAGCACCTAATATGTTGAATAAACAAAACATAATCAGAGAATGCAAAAACAGTCACCTCAAATAACTCTTCAGTTTTAAAATGCAGGATATATTACAGTTTTCATTCAGACCAGGTGGTCTGAATGCATCAAGATTCAACTGCCAAGCTAATTCTACATTTTCTAGCAGGATTGAAAATGGGCCCCCTCTAATTGATGGCACTACCTGGTCAATGCCCATAAAACTAAAATTATGGCCAGGATTAGTATTAACATGCTTGGCTAAGGCATTTTCCAACAAAGGAAATGTGTTGATACACCCTTTCCTTTAATTTACGACTGGTCATTCCAATATAAAAGCATGGACAGCAATTACACTGGGCAAGATAAACGACCGATTTGGAATCACAAGAAATCCTATAATGGATAGGGTGCTTAACATTCCTGATCTTGAAAAAGCTGCCTGGTGTAATAAACTTACACATGTTACAAAAGCCACATTTAAAGGAACCTTTAGATCTCGAACAATCTGACATGTTAGAATTCATCTTTAATAATTCCTTAAGGTTACTTCCTCTTTTGTAAATGACAACAGGGCGAATTCCCAGTTTCTCAATCAGGTTGGGAGAATTGATTACCAAAGGCCAGTTCTTTAACACAGAAGCCCATATATCAGGGGAATATAAAGTATATTGCGTGATGAAACTCAAAGAGAAATTTCTCATTGGTCCCAGTATGCTCCCCATGTCATCCTGGATGGCACATTCATCAAGTACAGATGTCAACACAGGATTTTCTTGATCCAACAATGGTCTATAGAAGCCTCTTAGTCGTTTTATATCGACTTCTAATATGAGATCATTAACCAATGTAACTGGGTACCCTCGATTCAAAAATAAATCTTTTAGGAACTGGCATTCGTTTCTAAAATCATCCAATGTGGTGCACATTCTTCCTGCACGTACTAACTGCCCCTTGACAATGGACTTTTTTTGTTTAGGCGGATGGAAACTACTGTAGTGCAGGAAGGAGTTGCAATAAGTTGGCTTTCTGTAAATCCTAGAGCGATAAACGCCTTTATCAACGTCTTTCACTAATTTGACATCCAAATAATTAGCTTCAAGCTTAGAAAAATTAAATGTAAACTTTAAACATTCTGTAGTGGTATTTAAAAATTCAACGAACAAGCCTGCCTCTTCTTCATTACCATTAAACAAAATAAAAATGTCATCCAAGAATCTGGTGTAGTATCTAACATTCTTCACCAGATTCTGGTTAGACATTAAAAAATGCCTTTCCCAGAAAGCTACAAATAAGTTTGCTAGGCTCGCCCCACATGGGGAGCCCATAGCAACCCCACACTTTTGTAAATAAAACTGTTGGTCAAAAAGAAAGAAGTTACAAGAAAGAACTATGCCCAAAAGTTCAGTAGCAACCTCAATGTCAGTAAGGGGTGCTCCTAGCTCTTTGAGAAGTAGTTCAATCCACTCAACAGCCTCACTGTGAGGGATGGATGTGTATAAATCGATAACATCGATTGTCAAGAAATTCAAATTGCCATCAATTTTAGTTTTATGGGCATTGACCAGGTAGTGCCATCAATTAGAGGGGGCCCATTTTCAATCCTGCTGGAAAATGTAGAATTAGCTTGGCAGTTGAATCTTGATGCATTCAGACCACCTGGTCTGAATGAAAACTGTAATATATCCTGCATTTTAAAACTGAAGAGTTATTTGAGGTGACTGTTTTTGCATTCTTTGATTATGGTTTGTTTATTCAACATATTAGGTGCTGATTTCACAACCATTATGTTTTTGTAGGGTATTGTTATTCTTTTTATTTATTATTATTGTATTTATGTTTTTAATTTGGTATATATACATTTTTTAGTTCTTAAGGTTAATTAATTATGGAGTACAGGAAATTGATACTTGTTATTTCCTGCCTTTTTACTATAAATATTTTGTGCTTGTATAGGTTAACTGTTTCCTTCTGATGAAGCTGTGACATTGGTTACTTTACTTTTGTAAAATAAATATTGCGTTAAAGGAGATTTCGTTTGTGCTTTCCTGCCTTCAGCCTGCTTGCCGGTCTCAAGGTTGCCTGCATTTTTTATTTGGTTTACCGTTTTCACTTTGTTTCTTCTTAAAATAATGTAATTCTGTCGTTTATTACAAATTCGGTCATATGCATTTCAATACCCAAGGTTTATATGTTATTTAGTTATGCAAGTATTCTCTGCATGACAACAACAGAAAGGCTTCCAGTGTTGGCAGTTCTTTAACAGTATGCTTATTAAAGCTTACTTGCATCTTACAATCTCAGACAAGCTTACCTGATGGTCATTAAAGCATTGCTACTTAAAGACAGAGCAACAGGCACTTTCTGAATAATAAGCATAAATCAACAGTATAAAAATATGACAGAAACCAGAACATTCTGCAAAATCAAGGACAGATGGAAAGCCACTGTAGTACGTGTGTCTACCTTGGATGGGTGGATACTCTGCACATTTATACTGCATAACTGCTCCTTGTCTTGCTTGGACACATTCAGAGTCACTACATGGGGGAGTGTTGTGCAACAAGTATGTCACAATTTGAAATGTCTCTGGCTGACTGTGATGGCCCTGACAAATTTGTCATACCTCTCAACCTCAGAGCAAGAAATCTGGACAAAGCCATACATAGAAGTGGGACAAAGGTCCAAAAATAAGGACAATTTTTAAATATTGCTCTTATAAGCTTAGAAAGATAATAGAATAGTGAAGAAAAAGGCAAACTGGTTCCAACACAGCACTCTTTAATAGCAATACAACAAGGTTAGTGCTTTCATGGATTACATCCACTTCCTCAGACCAAAATATTAAAACTCAAGTCACATCTTTAAACATTCTAGCAGCCAATGAGGTACACTAATCACTGAACCAATTTAACACATTCATTGCCTTGTCTAAGCAGTGAAGAAACTAACATCAGCATGTAAATCAGCAACACTATAAAACATACATAGCAGCTCAAAAATTGCTAAGTACATAATTAAAACTGACTCTGGTCTATCACATAAACATAAATATAAATTCTAAAATGTATTAACATTTAAATATACTAATATATATATATATATATATATATATATATATATATATATATATATATATATATACATATAATAAAATCTGTCTAAAAATATGTATATAAAACTGGTCAATCTTGTGGACATATAAAATAAAAACCATAGCAAAGATATATATAAGAAACCAAGGACATAAGTCTGGTACTACTTAGTCAATGTTTCAGTGCTCTAGCTTTTAAAAAGGGCTTAAGAGACACCTTACTATTGAGACCTGGTGGTTTGTCAGCTTGATAATGTATAATCCACTTCTGTTCCACTGATTCTGTCTTATTATTGATGTCAACACCTCTAATACTATTGTGTATGACTTCTAGAACAAAAAATTTAAACTTATGTGCAGTGCCTTCTTTTGCAACATGCATGGCCAACCCACTTGTTTCCTTAGCATTCCTAATGTCTCTTAGGTGTTCTAAAATTTGCTCCTTGAAGGCTCTATTTGTTTTGCCTATATAGAATGAAAAATAGATAGTACAGAAACAAAAATATACAACGTGCTTGGTATGGCAATCAGCATATAAAGTGGTGCTAATCTCAAAGCCTAATTGTGGATATATAAAAGTGCCCCCCATATATATACACATAAGCCATACATCTCCTGCATGGGTAAGTACCCATTCTATCAGATTGTACAGCATTCTGTCTTCCCTTGGATTTGTAACATAACTGGTTCTTAAGAGATTTGTTATTCCTGAAAGTAAAACTGGGTTGGCGACCTATAACATCTTTGAGTCCAGGATCAGTCAAGAGAATATCCCAATTGTTCTTAATAACATCACATACCATGCACACATTGCTAGCAAAAGTTAGTGGCATACTAACCCCTACAGTACTACTGGTGATAATATTAGATGGAGAATCATCAGCTCTACCAACATTTGTTTGGGCATTTGGGGGAACATTTTCAAAATAAGGTCTACATCTTCTATTTCTCTCCACCCAAGCTGCACTAATCTGAGAGTCAATGGCAGTGGGCTTATATCCCCCTCAATAAATTCCTCTTTCAATTTGGTTAGTGCAAGAGTTAGCTGTGTATCATCACTATGGAGATGCATCATGAGATAAATCTGCCCTTTTAAAACATTAAATTGTATGTGATTGGGATGCGTACTGTTGTTGTGGAGTATATTATTCCTCCTAACGTCCTTCCTATATATAGTAGTAGAAACAGATGACAGGGCATTTTTACTCACTTTCACATCTAAAAAAATCAATCTCTTCTGATGACTATGTATACGTAAATCTCATTGCTTTTTTGTCACACTTGATGTAGCCTCTCTATTCACTGTTATCCCCAATAGTTGGGGGATTGAGAATATTAGAGAAATATTATGTGCCAATGGATTTATTACTAGCAAAGTTGAACTCATTTGTACTCTCTCAGAGATTATTCTTGAGAATAATGTTTTTATTTTAAATGACTCCCATTATATACAGAAGGTTGGTGTGGCTGTGGACACTGCTTGTGTCAATAGCTACACCAAACTAACACTTGTGAATTGGGAGACTAAGTTTGTTCTCTCCAATAATATATTTTGTAGTTCAATAAAATGGTTCAAACGTTTTGTCGATGATATTTTTTTGCTATGGCAAGATACAGAAGAGGAGTTAGTACTATTTTTACAGTACCTCAATGGATTGAATGACTTTTTGAGATTTATGTATACATATTCATCAGAAGAGATTGATTTTTTTTAGATGTGAAGGTGAGTAAAAAAATGCCCTGTCATCTGTTTCCACTACTATATATAGTAAGGACGTTAGGAGGAATAACATACTCCACAACAGCAGTATCCATCCCAATCACACAAAATTTAATGTTTTAAAAGGGCAGATTTATTGCATGATGATTCTCCATAGTGATGATACACAGCTAACTCTTGCACTAACCAAATTGAAAGAGGAATTTATTGAGAGGGGATATAAGCCCACTGCCATTGACTCTCAGATTAGTGCAGCTTGGGTGGAGAGAAATAGAAGATGTAGATCTTATTTTGAGAATGTTCCCCCATATGCCCAAACAAATGTTGGTAGAGCTGTTGATTCTCCATCTAATATTATCACCAGTAGTACTGTAGGAGTTAGGATGCCACTAACTTTTGCTAGCAATGGTGTGCATTTTATGTGATGTTATTAAGAACAATTGGGATATACTCTTGACTGATCCTGGACTCAAAGATGTTATAGGTTGCCAACCCAGTTTTCCTTTCAGGAATAACAAATCTCTTAAGAACCAGTTATGTTACAAATCCAAGGGTAGACAAAATGCTGTACAATCTGATAGAATGGGTACTTACCCATGCAGGGGATGTATGATTTGTGTGTGTATATATGGGGAGGGGGCACTTTTGCCTTCAAGGAGAGAATTTTAGAACACCTAAGAGACATTAGGAATGCTAAGGAAGCAAGTGTGGTGGCCATGCATGTTGCAAAAGAAGGCACCACACATAAGTTTAATTTTTTTGTTCTAGAAGTCATACACAATAGTATTAGAGGTGGTGACATCAATAATAAGACAGAATCAGTGGAATAGAAGTGGATTATACATTATCAAGCTGACAAACTTATATATATATATAAAACATGTATTACAACATAATTGTTATATTTTGCAATTATGCACATATTACTCATATGTATAAACAATATCTGTATTAACGTCTTTCATCAGGAATAGGGGGGGGGGGGGAGAGAGAGAGAAAGGGGCCTCACAACCCTCTGTTTAGTTACTAAATGTTTAGTTATATAAGTCTGATGTTAATATGTATAATGAGTTTTCTAATGCAGCTCCTAGTTCACTTGATGTCATGTAGTTACTAATAGTGTCATTGAATCTGTAGAATGTATGCATCTATAAAAGCTATGTAGCAAAGTTAAAACACATTTGCAAGGACTCCTGGGAATTTCTAAGTAGTTTAGATCAAAGTATGGACAACTCCAGTCTATACATGGTCACGATAGATATCGTTGACTTATTTCCTAGCATCCCCCATGAGCAGGGTTTAGACTGGTTTGGTGAGGCAATAAGTATGGAATCTGGCCTCAGCAATTGTATGGTCAACAGCATACTTGAGTTTATGAGAATAATTTTGAACAACAATTTCATATTCTTTAATGGGGAGTTCTTTAAGCAAAAAAGTGGGGTGGCCATGGGAGCCCCATGTGCTACTTCTTACGCAAACATAGTTTTGAGTAAATGGGAGACAGAATTTATTCATTCCACCCAATGGAGCAAATACATCAGCTTCTACAGGAGATTTTTGGATGATATTTGTATTCTTTGGGCAGGCTCTGTAGTGGACTTTCATGATTTCATGAATTATCTAACTCGAACTACCAACTTCTTACGTTTTACTTATGAAATAAATGAGAGAACTTTACATTATTTGGACATTAAACTTACTAAAAAATCTGACAATGTTGGTTTTGTGTCCCAAATATACAGAAAAAAGACGCACTGTAATTCTTTTTTACATTTTAACAGTGGGCACCCTTTGCATGTTAAGAGGGGCATCATTAAGGGACAACTGGTGCGCGCCTCTAGAATATGTAGTACACAAGAATTATTCTTTGAGGAGATAGGATTCCTTAGGAGCTCTTTTCTTGATAGAGGGTATCCTGATGAATTTTTTCAGGACATTCTTGATGAAGTTTTGAGAAAAAGAGACGCACATTTTCCGCCACTTTTAGGGGTTTTAGGGGATAAAGCGGTGATTCCTACGAGGCAGAATAAATTTGAAAATAATTCTAGTAGCAATTTCATATACACATATTCACAGGATGCAGCTTTTATTGAAAACACAGCAAGCAATCTTTGGCCTATTGTTTATATGCAGGACGAATTTGCTAATATGTTTCCTAATAAAATCTCGTTTGTTAGAAAAAGGGACATTAACTTGAAGGGCATTTTTGAAACTAAAACTAGTTCTAATAACACCTTGCCAAATAATGTAGTGATCAAACGAAAGGGCACTTATGCATGTGGCAGGTGCCA
The DNA here is from genome assembly GCF_019279795.1 of Protopterus annectens. Classification (NCBI taxonomy): domain Eukaryota; kingdom Metazoa; phylum Chordata; order Ceratodontiformes; family Protopteridae; genus Protopterus; species Protopterus annectens. Next base: position 322,859,198 of record NC_056736.1, read on the forward strand.
CCAATGTATGTTTATTACAAATAGTGATAAAATCACTATTCCTTCTAGAAGTATCACTATTACATCTAAAGAACATTTTTCCTGTAATTCATCTAAAGTGGTATATCTAGGAATTTGCCAAAATTGTTTATCATTTTATGTTGGCAAAACAGAAAGAGAGTTTAGACGTAGGATATATGAGCATATGAACGATATCAAAACAAAAAAGGAGACAAATGCTTTTGTCAAGCATTCTCAAAATTGTACCAACATGTCTATTCGCTTTTTTGTTCTGGACAGGGTACTTTGTGATAAGAGGGGTGGTGATTGGAAAAATGCTCTGAACATTAAAGAACTAATTTGGCAGCTTAGGCTTGATGCCACCAGATGCCCTGGTTTAAATGAAGGAACCAATTTGACTTGTATTCTGAAGGACAAACGAAGTAAATTATAAATTTGGAGTCCTTGTTTACATAATCATTTTTAACTATCATTTTTTAGATTTTTTGTTGTTTTGTTACAAAGGCACATGCCTACATGATTTTTTATTCGTACTATACATTCATTACAATATAACTTGGTGTCAAAATTGTTTGACTACAACAAATTATTTAATATTTATTTAACATTTACTTTGGGTAGAGCATATATATGTTTACACTTGATTTTAAAACTTAAATGCTTAGAACAGTTACTTGCAAGGTAAATTTTAAAGAATGCAATAATTTCATTATTTAACATTTAATCTTCAAAACTTACTTTTTACACATTGTAACAGGTAAAATTGTATTTCAACTACTTGGAAAGCACTATGTACAACCGCACATACAACTATGTTGCAATTAATATGTAGATAAAAAATAGATAAAAAATGAGACCCAACGCAGTTGTCATTTTGAGCGGAGGCAACATTAGGAAAAAACTTTTTTCAAGTAGATTTATATTACTAAATGTGTCAGAATGTAATGCATTACATTTCCATCATTTTAATACACACTTTTTACTGATGCATCAAATGTACAAGTTTAATCAGTTTTCTATATTTAATTTTTAAATGTATATATTTTTTTAAAAAAGAAAGCATGGTTGGTTAATTAAATGATTGATTAATTATTCAATCAATCAATGTAATAATTCAGCATATATAAGCAAGATCTGTTGTGTAAAGAAATCACACTTGAAAAAGCCCGTTACGAACGGGCCATAGCGCTTGTGTTGGAGTTTGGTTCGTGTCTGTGGAATAAAGATTTTATGTTCATTACTTTGCTATTATTTTGGCGAGAATTTTTTGAACTTTGGTTCAATTGCAAAAGATTTCGCTTGTATTTTTGCATCTGTTGAATATCTGCTGAACGTTTTACAGTATTCCAGAGTGAGGTTTTTGGTCTACAAGTACTTTTGTTTCCTGGTTGTGGTTTGCTGCTTCTTTTTGATATATTTAAGCAAACCAGCTCTTTTGAAATTATTGTTCAAGCCATTAATATTTAATGATAAACATTTATAAGCCATTGACTATAATGTGTATGTTATTACTAACTGAAAGACCTTTCTTCCGTGTTGACTTGAAATCTAGTGAAAACTTACTTATCTTGGATGCATAATGTGTATTAAGTACTACTTTCAAAAGCCCAGAACTATTTACAAATGCATACATGAAACATAAAGTTTCTGGTTTAGTTAAAAACTTAACTAAACCATCCATCCACCACCTCTCCAACACCAAAAGACACAAATTATCCATCTCTGCTTAGAATATAGTATACAAACAAAAAAGAAAAGCATTATGAAAGCAACTAAAGAAATCACAATCCATGAAATATACATTAGAATGAGAGTGTCCAATATATCTGAAGCTAAATGAATATGTCACATAAGATAATAGCACCTGTAATACGTAGATATGTCAGAAATACACATCAGATCAAAGTATGTATAAACATTAGAAGTTGAATGTTAAGAATATTGTCATTATTTCCAAGACTTTTCAAGAAATATCAGACAATTTAACCATTTTGTCAGACATCTAACATTTTTCATGTAAGGATCTGTTGACGATATATATATATATATATATATATATATATATATATATATATATATATATATATATAAAACATGTATTACAACATAATTGTTATATTTTGTAATTATGCACATATTACTCATATGTATAAACAATATCTGTATTAACGTCTTTCATCAGGAATAGGGGGGGGAGAGAGAGAAAGGGGCCTCACAACCCTCTGTTTAGTTACTAAATGTTTAGTTATATAAGTCTGATGTTAATATGTATAATGAGTTTTCTAATGCAGCTCCTAGTTCACTTGATGTCATGTAGTTACTAATAGTGTCATTGAATCTGTAGAATGTATGCATCTATAAGAGAGCATAGGCATTTTCAAAGGAGTTAAACACTTTTATCAGAACTAATTATTTACCATTTAAAGTATCTAGTGAAGGATAATAGAATTTCAAGATAAAAAATTCTAAGTATAACCGTTTAAGTTCAAAATGTCAAATGATGTCTTTACTGTTGTTTCCTCAAGCTACAGCTTCATAAACTTGTTAAAAAGTATCTAAATATGCGCATGCACAACAGAAGTTGTCCCTAGTGAAGAAAAAATATTTTTCGGTGGGAAATTCAGATCTTGAAGCTTTTAAAGTTTACAGAAAGCAAAAAAAAAAACCACTCAAGCTGCCTTGTCAGTGCATATCATGAATCTCCACAATGAAAACAGTCACACAGACCACCAGTTTCCTCACAAAACATATATATATATATATATATATATATATATATATATATATATATATATATATATATATATATATATATATATATATATATATATATATATATATATAACTTATATTTAGCTATCTATAAAACACCATTAATGTACTATATTAATGTTTAAATGTAACTAAACAAAAAGTCTAAAACATCTATTTTGAAACACTAATCAGAAAATCAGAAACACCTTGTTACCCCACCAATGACCCAAAAGAAAAAATGCACTTTGGCATTAAGTCATATTATACTATTACTGATGAATTAGAAGACATATATCATTTGTAATTATATAAAAATGGAAAAGTATGTAAAGTACTTATAATGGGGAACAGAGAGAAAAGGAACATTGGTAACAAAAAGGAACAGGAAGAAAGAAGAGAGAGAGAGAGAATATTATTTAAATACTTAATACTATATGTTATTAGAAGAAGTAGACATAGAAAGGAAAAGAGAAAGTTAATAATAAAAATTATTCACATTACCTTGCAGTATAGAGACTTTCCAGAATCAAATATATTATGATTCATAAAACAAAGCATTTAAATTAGAAGGAATTTATTAATTTGTCCTTTAGTTTCTTAGTTTTGTTTGCTCCTTCCTTCATAGACCATCCATTTTTTGTTGCCTGTCTCTTCAAACTCTGGGATGACCATTCCATTTCTTCTATGTCCAGCAGTATTTTCATCTTTTTGGTAAATTCTACTGCTTCTTGTAGGGAATCAAAGATCTTCACTCCTTCTAGCAAGGTGATTTTTATTCTTGCAGGAAAAAGAAGTTGAGCTTTTATATTGGCTTTTTTCGAGGACTTAATTAGAGGAACACACTCCTTTCTTCTGGATATGACTGCAGAGGTGTAGTCATTGTCAAAACAAATAACCTTTTCACCCACCTTGATAGGGGAATTAGTCCAAGCTGATTTCAGCACTAAGTCCTTGTCTTGCCAGGAAAGAAATCTAACTGTTATAGACTTGGGGTTAGATAAACTCAGAAACAGGAATAATTAAAAAATTCTCTTGAATATGTATTAATTTTCAGAAAATAATAAAGAGTATGTTAATCTAACGTTTAGTATACTTTTAGTTTTCTAAAAATTAAAGTATATTTCCTGTCAGGATATTAAAATCTAAGCAGAGCTATGGATTTCTGCTGCTAACAGACTGGCATCTTGGCCACGCCCCCGGTAAGTTGATTTTCCAATAGGACAAGGTAGATTGGGATTACCCTATTTGAAGCGGTATTTCAGAGCAACACAGTTAAGGCTCCTATACATAGCACAAGAAGAAATTTATACTCCAAAGTGGAAAGTTATAATGATGAAACAGGAGGAGATGTTCAAGAATCAAGCAGAGACTGTGACTTGAATGCAGACCTTTAAAGAGTATAACAATATTCAGAAAGAATATTATATTCATAAAGTAGCAGAAAGTATTCTAAAAACTAAGTCAACACAGGAATGGAGGAAGGAGAATCTGCTGATAGGGGTCACTGCAATTAGGTATATAGACAACAGGAAAGGGGGTTGGAATTTGTTGGAGAAAATGAGCCTATGAACCTATAAAACTGTCAAAGGAACTAGACAGGGAAAGGTAATAGAAATGTATTTGGACTGCTGGTTAGAGATTGCCTTCCCTATCAAGGATTGATATCTGAGTAAAGGCAAAAGAGAAAGAAATAAGGGGGTCCTAAATGAAAGACCAGCACTGGTGGAGTTTTTAGTCGAATATAAAACAGAAGCTACCATTAAAAAAGGAATTATTAGTAGATACATTATAAGTAATGTATAATGTTTGCAACTGCAGTTATATCAATGTGGTTTGTAATGTATAATGTTTGCAAGTGGAATTGTGTCAGTATGGCATGTTTTTATTTATATAAAATATTGCATGATAACTATAACAATCAATCAGAGGAGGTTAGAAAGGACTGGGAAGAGATATTGGATAAGCAGTTCAAAAGAAACAATGTGGGATATATGTATGTATCCCAAATATGCAACTAAGTCTAGAAGATACAGGATCTTTGCTTGGAAGTGTTTACATAGGTATTTTTATACCCCATGTAGACGCCAAAGATTTTTTCCTCAGGTAGACAGCAAATGGAGGTGTGATAGTGAATAATGAGATAACTGGAAACATATTTTCTGGGAGGTTAATGAGTTGGCAAACTTTAAACATTTCCTTGCAGACTCCTCTGTCAGAGATTCTGGGTGAGCAAATTGGTGTAACTAAGGAAATGCATTTTTTTACCTATGATACAGAATTGGAATTGCCTAGACATATTAAGGTATTGCAGAGTCTAATTATAGTGACTGCTAAAAAAGCAATTACTAGAAAATGGAAATCAAACCCCAGGATTCAATAAAATCTGGGTAGGCTTTGCATAGAGTCTACACAGAGTTTACATGTTTGCTTGACAGTGCGTGATGAGCGGTAGCATGCAATGCATATTAATGATGCATGGCGTGCTTAAGTTAGGTTTTGTGGCTGGCAACAGTATTGCCAGCCAGGAAACCATGTAAGCAAATGCAGATACAATTATGTTTAAAGCAGACCACCTACAGTGTGCGGATTTGCACAGAATGCCACAATGAAAACCAGAGCTTCACATTTAGCTGTAAATCTGTTAGTCCAACATATCTCCACAAAGGCCAGCATAATATGGTAACATTTAACCAGAAATAGGGAAGTATGTGCCACAGATATCACTTAGAAATGTGATAGAATGAAACTCACATACCTGTTATCCTCTTTGAGCAAGATATATGGACAAAGGCATACATAATGTGGGGACAAAGGGCCAAAACAGAGACAGATTTTTAATATTGTACTTCCAGACTTAGAAAGTTGATAGAATATATAGGTTGTATATTAGCATGAACTTTCTGAAGAGAATGAAGTTTGAAACTTAAATGTCAGTAATCAATTTCTTACTCCACTCCACAATGACATGCCAATGAAAAACAAAAAATGTTATGGGGAAAAGATCACAGATATGTGATAAAGACTGGACATTCTGCACAAGCCAGGGCAGTTGAGAGGTATGCACTCAAAATTATGTAATAGTGAGTCATATCAGTCCAGAGTTCATCCCCGTGATATGGCAGAAATCTGCAAATCTGATAAGGAAACATCTGGATATCCTGGTAATATCTGGACAGTTGGGAGGTATGAATGTGAAGTATATAGTCCAAACACTGTACAGGACAGGGTACCTTCAGTGCAGAGTATTGTGATAGCTCATTCCTGGCATTCTGTACTGAAGATATTTTATTGATTTGTAACAGGACATGGACAGCCATGTAAAATGATCACTCAGGGGAAGTGTGTGTATTAAATAGGGATACAGAAATGAATTGTAGGAATGAACACAGAGAAAGAGGATATGTGAAACTCCCTCATGTATGGCACAGGAGGGCATGTCAATGGAAGATGGTTGTAACAGCAACACCAAGCACATATCGATATGGTACAGTAGGAACTGTACAGCAAAAATGTGTTGACTGTGACTGTCACACAAGGTGACAAGAATGGTGAGAATGTCTGTGTGAGATAAGCATCCTTACATGAATAATGTAGAGAACAACTATCAAAGATCTGACATACAACTGGGGTAGGGTGCAAATTGTGAAATTGTGCAAACTAATATGCCTGAATATGAGAGTACTCTCAGCAGAGGTCTCCAGCAAGGTGACCACAGGTAAATGATCATGGAAAACATTACAAGAACCAACCACAATCATGGACAATATCAGAATAATACCACTCCATGCCTCTGGCATAACATATGCGATGTTGAGTGATAAGAGATGAGGCTGCAGGCACACACTTCAACAAATATTATGATACAACCACACTCTATGAGGATAACAATACACACTTTCCTGGCACTGTAATACCTGCAAGAGGTGTCAGGAGGGGCACTGCTATACCTGTATGTGACAGTATGGGCAATAAAGGCTAGTTGCCTTGTATGCATGGCATATACATATGGCACAATCCACATCATCACAAATGATATACATGCCATTAATGTTGCCAAATACATATGTATGTAGTGTGTACATAAGCAGAACAGGTAGCACACATGCATCTGGTGCAACAACTTGATTGTGCCACACCATCAGAGTCATGTATATTCCAGAGGAAGAATACCTTGGTATGGCCAATATGTTGTGTGACAGCACACTGTGATGAAGGTGGCATACTTCAGTTACACATTACTGGAAAATGTGCATGGTGGTACATAAAGAAGGGTGCATTGTACACAGTTATTGGTGTGATGAAGGCTGGGAACCATGATGATACTATGGCCTTTGATGTGCATGTTATTCACATAGTCAGTACTTGTGTTACATTCAAGGGAGTAGTCAGTACTGTGACCACATGCTGGTGGATGTACCATTTACCATAGGGCATGGGTCACATACCTATTGGTTTGATTATAGGGTGTGATGGCCACATTATACTTGAGTGGTGGGTTTGTTTCCTGATTCAACAAATCCCTCCATGTTTCTTGTCAATGTAGGTGTTGTCATGGCTGTAACAGCAGTTTTTGGTATGTGTTGATACATTCTGTATTTTACTAATATCACAGTTGGAGTCAATGGTTAGCCACAATCTGTAGTCCTTCAGGCAGCTGTTTGGACACAGTATGTGTATGTCATCTGTGATGTTCATCACTTAACTAATGGACAGGAAAGGCCCTAGCAGACATCCCTGATGTACCGGCCTGATCACTGTACCTGAGATATAGGTCACATCATGCATTTCAACATAATGAGATGCCACATATGTCATACACTGGTCTACCCAGTTAGTGATATAGATGTTTATGGCCATGTATGACAGTGTTGATTGAATGCCTCGGTGTGGATTTGTGTCAAATGCCTTGACCTAGTCATGTTCCACTAGATGATACTGTCATCATACTTGAACTTGATGACCTCTTTGAGGACATCTATCAGATGAAATGGACTTGATGTAGCATTAACAAGTCACACAGGTCTGTGGCACACACCTTGAATATTACTAGTGTATATGTAGAAGAGGTCTATAATCACATGTTGGTCTACCTTAAGTCAAGAATACTCTGGATTTCTCTATACATCTATGTATTGGGTGCTGTCCACCCATCTCAGGTGGATACATGTTGATGTACATCCTTGTATGGGAACATAGGCCATGTGGAGAGTGTGTTGAACTGTGTAGTCAACCACATCAGTAAGGTGTATGTGTTAAGTCATGCCACAGGTGATCTGTGATGTTATCACAGCCCATTGATTCCATGTGACAGGCCTGGATGAAGATAAGGCAGTGCATACTGCCTATCATGATCTGGCCTAGGGTTCTGACACAATCGCCCTCTCAGATATCATTGAGAAAACCTCCAAGCTGGAGATTAACCCTTATGTCAGTTGATGGGTAACCAAATGGCTCACTGACAGAACACATCATGTGAAAGTTGGTGAATCAACCTGTACCAGTAGAGCTGTCACCAGTGGAAAACCACAGGGATCTGTGCTTGACCCTACATAGTTTGAACTCTATTTCTCAACAGTTCAGGCTAAAGTATATGGCTTTGACTTACCAGGTTTGCTGATTCTTGCATATTATGTGTAATCATTGAGTCCACCGATGGTGATAATGGCACATGACCTACAAATAAATGAAGAAATGTGTGTTTGCAATGCTGTCCAACTGAAAAGTGGAATTCCATGTTAATTACAGCATTGACAAGAGTCCTGCTATGCAGAAACCCAGTGATGCAAATACTGGGAACCCATGTAGATAGCATTCTGAACTTTTACCACCAAGTGTCCCCACTGGTATTGAAAGCCTATGTTGTGTACATCATAAGTCACACCATCATATTGAGATCTTAGGATTGTATGACAGCACTGTAGTCAAACCTCATCACAACACTAATAGAGAATAATAATCCCTGTTTCATGTACCTCAGACACATGTAGCAGCTGGAGAGATCACAGGGCTTTCTCAGCAAGATAACACAGGGCCTACAAACCATTCTGTGATGTATGTGGATAGATTAAAAGCCATGTCACTGTAATCTTTATTGTATAGGATGAGGTGACTTCTTCCTGGCCTGCAGGCCAGTCTCTGACCCTACCCTGGTGGGGGTACTGCATATCTAAAAATCTGATATAGCTGATGACATCAGCACTGTCCTTTGAGGAGACTATAACAGTGTCCCACATGCTGCTGTAAAATGCTCTCCATAATGTCAAGCAACAGAATCACACATACACAGTTATACTGCAGAGAGACTAGAACCCTTACCTATTTAAGTACACAGACTACACAACACAGTCTTACACTTTACATAAGCACCACGGCACAAGTCCGATTTGAAGTGTCTCAGACAACACTTTATAGCTGATGACATCAGCACTGTCTGTTGAGGAGAATATGACAGCACCCCTCATGTGGGTGTAAAATTCTCTCTGTAATGTAAAGCAATAGCTCAGACACACACACACACACACACACACACACACACACACACACACACACACACACACACACACACACACACACACACACACACACCTGACTGAAGTGAGAACATAACCCTACCTAGCTAAATACACATACTACAGAACACAGTACTTTACGGAAGTGCCACAGCTCAAAACCAACTCGGAGTGTCTCAGACAACACTTTATACCTGATTACACCAGCAGAGTCTGTTGAAGAGAATATAACAGTGTCCTACATGCTGGTGTAAAATGCTGTCTTTAATGTCAAGCAAAACTCATAGACTCACAGTTATCTGCAGTGATAATAGAAACCCTCCCTATTTAAATACACATGCTACAGAATACAGTACTTTATGAAAGCACCACAGCCAAGTACAACTTGGAGTGTTTCAGAGATATTTTTATAGTTGATGACATCACCAGTGTCTGTTAAGGAGAATATAATAGTGCCCACAAGTGGTGTAAAATGCTCTCTGTAATGTCAAGCAACAGATCACACACACACACACACACACACACACACACACACACACACACACACACACACACACACACACACACACACACACACAAACACACACAGTTTACTGCAGTGAGAATAGTGTACCACTGTATGGCTTAATTCCCAGATGGGAGATTTTCACTATGGCACATGAATGGGGGAAAATGTCAAAAGCCTTGGATAACTCAACACATGTGGTATGTCCTGTTATCACTCATCCAGGTCTGTGGGGTCAGTATCCAAGAAGTCCACAAAGTTTAATAAGCAAGAGCGACCCTTGAAAACATAAAATGGGTAGGGTGAAGTGTGTTGAAGGTCAACTATGTCCCTATGGATATGTTCCATGCTGAGTCCTTCCCTAGGCTTGAAAATAACTGTTTTTAGGCATATGGGTGAATAGTTGTAATTCTGCATGTTACCAGATTGATGTGCATTGTATACTACACAACATTTGATGCTGCATTTTGTACTGTGGTTGCTATATTTGTGGAAAAAGTAGTGAGACATCATAGTTGCTTTGTGCGGGTGGCAACAGATGGATGTATTGTAAATATGTCACATATTGTTAGACAGGACTCACAGTTTGTAATGTTTACACATGTAATTTCATGTCATATAGAGAGAGTGGACATTAAACAGCAGCAATACAGCATAATATGTCCATTTCCATAGCACGGTGAGTTGGGGGGCTGCGCGATGGTTAAAGTGCATATGCATGCAAGATGCACAAGTTTGCACATAAGTAAGCAGTGCGCAAATGCGAGCCACATAGTTAAAGTCTGACAGGATTGAGTTTATGAAATACACCTGCTGCTTATGCACTGATACATTCCTTGTTTGGGGCCAGATGGTACTAAATTCAAATACAGGTGTATCTATTATTTTTAAGTACATTTAAATGCATTGCCACCATATCTAATACATTTAAACATATGTAAATACATTGCCGCCATTCCCCGTTGCTGCTCCTTGGTGGTCGATGCAGACCTTCATGCAAAAATGTCTTAAAGTGGTGAAATGGGTAGATAGGACAGTGGTGAAATGGGGAGCAAGCAGGGAGAAGAACAAAGGGAAAGCAGGGAAGGAATGTGCAGGAGGCAGATAGGAAAGAACCATCGCTATCCATTTCTTTAACAGTGTAAAGTGAACATATGTGGAAAATATTAACTAAATTTGGACTGTCATCTCCATACATAGGGGTGATCACAACACAATAATGTTGTATAGCCAACTGAACTGAATCAAGTCATCATCCCCTTTGGGAAAAACCCAGTTCCCATGAATTACCACATTGATAGTAGTCAACTGAACATAGAAGGCATTATAAGAGATCTGGGAACACAGGTTGACAGCAACCTCTCTTTCGACCACCACATTGCCACTGTGGTCAGAAAGTTCTTCTGTGTGGCACATCTCATTACTAAGGGTTTTACATCCAGGAAGAAAGAGGTCATTGTCTCCCTTTACTCTTCCCTCGTTAGGCCAATCATCGAGTACAATGCCCCATTTGGCATGTACCTCACTAGACACCTGCAACAACTGGAGAGGCCATAAAAGTACCTCACAAAGAAGATTCTAGGCCTTAAAAACTTGTCCTATATGGACAGACTCAAAAAAACTCCAACTATTCTCTGTCCCATATCGCCTACTTGAAGGCGATCTCTGCTTGACTTACAAAGCCATGTCTGACCCAGCTATGTTAGAAATGCTACAGCTAAAGAAATCCCAATCCCTCTGCACCACATGCCCCAGGGACCTCAACCTCGTTACCACAATCAACAGAACATGCTGGAGAGACAGATTCATAACCCAGAGACTGCCCGTACTATGGAATAGACCTCCCATACATGTCAAACAGAGCACCTCACCATCCCTCTTCAAAAGAAATCTTGATGAGTTGATGAGAAATAGAAAATTCACCCCGGGAATCACTCCAGTGGCTCTACCTGACAGAGGCACTGGGAACTAAGGTCAGGTGGCATGATGCCAGGGTAATCCTATGGACTAGGCTTGTAAAGGCTCCAGGGCCATTAGCCTAGTACACATCTATGAACCTAAGTGTGTCAAGAAGGACACATTCAAAATGCAGAGCTATGTATGTGACAATTTTTTTTTGAGGGGGAGGGATGTAGGGACGGTAGGGATGTCTGAGTCAGTTAAATTAGGTAGGTGAGGAAGCAACTGCAGACAGACAAGACAAACAAGACAAGAGACAGGGACAGTGAAGGACACATAATGTTGGGGGACATCATGACTGGGGTGAGGGTGGGGACATCCCAAACCCATGGTCATCAAACTGGGTGAAAGTGAGAATTGAGTCCTCACCCACTGGATTGTCATCACTGTCACCTATCCCTTCTGTTGGCTGTAATGCTTGATGCCTCCTTCTCCTCCTCCTGGTATTATGTAAAATGAGGGAGAGTAGCCTCTCCAGACAGCATAGGCATGCAATAACAGTGTGGCACACAACCCTACAGTCCATCTCTGACAATTTGCTATGGGTGATAAAATCACCACTTCTGCCACTGCCCTCAGAAGGAACCACTGGACCACCCTCCAGGGCAGGACTACCTGAGGGGGCAGTTATGCAGGGAGCAGCAGAAGCGATGCTGCCAGCTTTGTTCTCAGACATGCTGGGCAACACTGATGGAGCTGGTGGAGGGGGGACAGGTGGATCCTCTGGGGCAGACCTTCCCTGCTGTGCTGTGGAGCATTTAGTGATGTGGTACACTTGGATGGAATAAAATTCAAATAAAAATAAAAAAATAAAATGAGGGTGGGAGGATGGCATAATGGTTAAGGTGTTTACCTTGCAGACACAAGGTGCAGGGTTTTGGGCCTCACATGGGGTAATTGGCAAGGCTTAAAATGGTCCACAAGGGCAGTTAGCCTAGTCCTAATCTATGAACCTATGAAATACAAATAAAATAAAAAGAGAGATAAGGTTTGGAGTGAGAGGAAAAAAAGAGAAAAGATTAGTACCTTCATGTGTGACATACAATGCATTAATACAATTATTTGACTCTATTATCTTAACTTTTACTTTTAAGACTATCACCTCCATAGGTTCATAGGTTGGTACTAGGCTATCGACCCTAGGGCCTATACAAGCCTAGCCATAACAATTCCCTGGCTATTTCTTCCCACACTTTTTACTTCCTGGACCCCTGTCTAGCAGGGCGACTGACGTGATCCCGGGGTGAATTTCCTTTCTCCCATCCAATCGTCAAGCTTCCTTTTGAAGAGGACTATCACCTCCAAAGAGATACACACTATACTACATATTGCAGCAAGTACTCCTTGATATGTGCATATATTGCACATATGCATGTTCCAATTATACTGACAACAACAACAACACTTTACAGCAAGGCATTTGTGCCACTGGTATATTGGTTTTAATTTAATTTAAACATAATTGAAGAATTAACAGTATTGTATAGCTGGGAATTGTGATATTTGAACCTACAGCCTCTGACTAAAGCTAATATTGTACTCTTGGTTTGTGCAACAGACTAATGCATGCATACTTGCTTTTACAGTTGAGATATGCATGCTCAGTTTGATACAACAACTCTATAAAATACCAGAAAAGCTATCTTTAACTTTTAATGCTATAATAATACTAGACTTCTGCTGCATAAATACCACATGCTTCCCTCATCTTCGCTAGTCTAGCTCCATGGCTTCAGACATTGACTTCCTGGTCCATGGCAGCTGTGGAAAAAAAGAACAGAACAGAATACCATTATGATTACCAGTCCTGTCAATATTCAGCTTTAAGGTCTTATAAGTGCTGTCTGTAGTTTATACTTACACAGGTGTGGGATGTTTGCAGTCCTAAACTCTTCAATCCAAGCATTGAGGGTATCCATCTTCCACTGCTGTAGGTAATTGAAATGAAGCCTACATTGATCGCCAATGTGCAGGATACCAGTGGCAATGGATACAGTCTGGCCTAAACTATCTCAAGCTTCTGACTTATACTGGTGGTCAGAATAGTCCCCCTGCTGAAGCCTGGCACTGTCATTCTTAACTAGGAGTCCAATAAAAATCTTGGAATCCTGAACATCCCATCTCTGAGCTCTAAACCTGACACCTACTCCAAACATGTCTGCTATCTCTACCATGGATCAAGAGCAATGGAGAGTGATGGCTTCCCAACAATTCCAGTTATCACATTTACTGGGAGTATGCACACTGTTTCAAGCCATTGCACTCCATTTACCATCGTGCAAACATGGTGTTCGGCAGTGCACACCTCTGAGCACTGCATTTGTGCATTGATAAGCGGAGCACAATAGTGCCAAGCAGTGAGACATTACATAATTGTAGTTGCAATTTTAAGGTTATTAGATGTACAGGCAGGTGTGTATGTGTACAGATTTTTGCAGAATGTCCAGATTTTTGCCTTATATTTTTGCTCCATTTTTCATAAAATTGTGGATTTCTAGCAAATTAGTAGCAAATCATTAAAGACTGAAGTTAGAAAATAATGACAGACATTTGAGTTTTAGACTTCATGCCCTTCAAAAAATTCATGGTAATGCAAAACCTGTTATTCTATCAACTTTCTAAGCTTGTAAGACAATATTTAAAATTTGTCCCTATTTGTACCACTTTTTGTTCATGGCTTTGTCCAGATTTCTTACTCTAAAAGGTTGAGAAGTATGTATGAGTGTTAGGCAAATGCAAAGGCCATGCTACTGCAGATTGCAGACATATATGTACAGGAACATAGTACACAGTATACCCACCATCATACACCTGATAATAAATGTGATAATACATTGATATATGCAGAAATATATGACACATTACTCAGGTGTTAACCCTCATACAAATAATTCTTATCAGCTCCATTATGTCAAGTGTTATAAGTGAGATTGAATATAATAGGAACTGGAACAACAGTAAACGTGTATGGAATATGCTGTATTGAAACCCAGGACCATGTATATGGCAGTCCTACACTTACACTTGTTGCCACAAGAAGGTTGAGAAAACAGTTGTCTATGTTGAAGTTCATTGCTACAAATTGCAATGTCACAACAGTAAAACAAAATGTTACAAACCCTGCACTAGAATGTAGGACCATCTGTACTTTAGCCCTACACTTACTCCTGCTGCCGCAGGACTAGTTACATGACATTTCCTACTTTCCTAATGATTCTTAAGGTCTCACTGTTAACCACAGTGGAATGTCACTTAGTGGGTTTGCCCGATGCCCAGTAGTATTGATTGAATCCATCCGGTTTCGATTTTTGGCTGTCTCTGTCCTGCCTGCTTCCTGGGTGGGCCAGTTGTCCAGTTTGCTCACTACCATGCTTTGTGCAAACCAGATAAGCTTAGCCAAACCAGACATTTATTTTCTTCCATCTTCCATGTTTGCGCTAAGCAGCACATGATGCAAACAATGGCTAGTAAAAAAGAAAAGAAAAAAGAAAGAAAAGGGAGAAGTACAGTAGCTGAAATGAGGAAAAGCAATCTATGACATACACACTAGAAAATGTTATTACACATGAAATATTTCTACACAAGTATGGATTTGAACTTTCATTCCAATGTACCATCAGAACACAGGATGTGTGACTTACCCCTCTTTGCCACACAAACAGCTTTGCTGCAAAGAACTTAAATCAATGTGCTCACAACCAACTACACTATATCAAGCCCATACAAGTGTTATTTGTACATGTATTAGTTTTGGATATAGTGCACCTAGTGATCACACAATCTGTCATGATTATTGCTTGCAAATGTATAGCTCTGTCTTACATTTCTTTGTTTGTTGGCTATTCTTCATTTATCTGAGCAGTAATCTGAGACATGCAGTGTGTAAGCTATTCTTTATCATTGACCTTAAAATATGTGAGGCTATTAAGTGGAAATAATATCATATCCAGTTGCCAACAAATGAAGGGCAGGTTGGATATTAAAGAACACAACTTGTGACTTGTGTGCTGCTTACTTACATTTCCTACCTTACATCTAACACTTTGTAGATCTAACCTGACACCCATTGGAAGTAAGGCAGCCTACAGTGCTTTTGTGTTTTCCTTCTCCCAACCACTAATTATTCACAGTTGCAATCCATTAAAACCAAACACTGAGGCAGTGCCTGTACTATGTTTATATATTTATTTATTTGTTTTATTTTATTTTACATTCGTTAACCGAGCTAGTCTAACTGGATATATTTCCATTTTCAGTAGAGGCCCGGGGAGAAAAGCTCCAGTGGCAACAAATAAAAATTGAAATTAAAAATTAAAAATCAATATTAATACATAGTAAATGCAAGGATTTCAATAGAATATTACTAAAAATACAGGAAGTAATAAGAATATTAAAAAAATACAGGAAGTAATAAAGTAAAGTAGGTATTTACAATAGTAAAGGTGACAATATGTACAGGATAATTTATTATGCAGTGTCATTCATGTGGACTATCAGTGCATCAAACAGGATAGAGACTTTCAGAGCATTAAGCAGGATAGATTACACCAGTATGTTGAATTCTGTTCAGCAGTTACAGTCCTGCTTCAAGGAATGTGACATAAATAGTGGTTCAAGAGGAGAAAATATTTGTAGTGAAGCAGCAGGTTAATCAGGGTTGCTGCAGGGGCATAACCAATGTGTTTTGAGGTGTCTTTTGAGGTTTTGTTTAAAGAGAGGCAGTGAAGAAATTAAAGTTAGTTCATTAGGCAGTAGGTTCCAGTTTTTTCCCACAGAGATGGAAAACAGAGAAACTCCAGCCATGTTGTTAGATTTGCTTATGCTAGCAAGAAGTTTGCTGGAAGAGTGTAGAGAATTTAGATTTTTTTAGGGGATTATGAGATTGGAGAGTATAGGAGTGTGGGCAATGGTGAGTTGGGAGACTTTCAGTTGGTTTTGAAATTCAAGCCAGCCTAGCTGCATTAGATTCAGACAGTGGTGACTTCTAAAGGGATTGCCGGTGGCAAATCTGGCGATGTTATTATAGGAATTAGCTTTGCGTATATCGTACATGGATCCAATTTTTGGGGGGATTCAGCAATTCTAATGAGTTCAAACCTCATCTGCACCTTCACCATGCTGGCAGCCCTGAATCTACATCATATAAAAAGGCAACCGTGTAGCTAGGCAAACTGATGGTGTGGAGATTTGTTTATGTTGGGAAGCCTGCACATAATGCTATTTCTTTAGGATATATCTGTACAGAGGAGTACTGAACTTCAGAATTTATGCTTCCTATTGGTTAGTTGCATACTGCATATGCTGTAATGTAAGAAAAATCTGAAGCAAAGGCTTTTACACTTTTATCTGTATGCATTAGTTAGAAGTTTACTGATAGCATGGGCATGTTTGCCAAGCCATTTCAGAGGTATACATGATTGCCTATAAATGAAAATGGAATGATGTGTGTTAAATATGTACAAATGTTTCAGGGACAGTTCTTTTCATAGCACTTTAAGTAGTTCAAAGATGGTTTGTTAGCCAAATTTGTCATTTTGCTGTTCTTGGGGGGGGGGGGGCAAAGGTGAGTTGATGTTATGGCACAAACAAGAATATGTTGCTCTTGTTACTCTCCTTGTTTTGCATCCTGCTTGTAGTTCGCATTTCACATCTCTAGACTGTTTTATGTTTCTCCAGTGGATAATACTGAGTGATTACCTTTTCTGTTTGTTCTTTAAACAGTTATCTTGTAGTTACATGATACTTATGTGTATTATCCTTCTATTGTCTTTTAGGACAGCTAGGAGTATGCCACCCAGGCATGTCAATCCTCAGAGACCCCCTTCATTGATGCTGAGAACCAGATCAATGTGGATGCCTTTGGGCAATATGGTACTTTCCTGCTTGAAAGGGGACAGGGACATATGGCATGTAGGCTGAAAGTATGGCACCAGATAGTAGCTGATGTGAATGCCTTGGGTGGCCATGGCAGGATATATGAGTAGGTGCACCACAGGGCCACTGACATGATCTCATCTGCATGGAGAGCAGCTGCAGTGGGCCATGACCAGATGGTTATTGGATGAGGGCCTGCTAGGGAACCATTACTAACACCCAATGAAGAGTTCCTGGTCAATATCAGGGATCCATAAAACTATCAGGAGAGTCCAGTACAGCATGTGCTGGATGTCAGTGCAACAGTTTCAGAGACAGCAAGCACGTCCCAGGAGGACCTTCCAGGTAGGCATTGGTATCTGAACAGTTGAATACTGTTATATAATAAAACAATTGAAATCAAGAATTTACTTCTGTGTCACATCTCTTTTTTTTTGGGGGGGGGGGTTGAAGATTGCTACATTTATTAGCTTAGGTTGGAGTTGTCAACTACATTCTTGTTGAAAGTATAGTTATTGCACATATAAAGGGGAAAAGTCTTACACTTTGTGTTACTGTTAATTGTGATGATGTTGCTCTTACCTCCTGCTTAACTTCTTCCAAGACTGTCTGGTTTATAGAGGAGAATCTCTTCTGCAGGTGGTAAGACAAACATTTTTATGTCAATACTGCTGAGCAATTTAAAGAAATATTTTAGTGTGTGCTGCTGATGTCAGGCCTGTTGTGTGTATTACTGTACTGTCTGCAATAGTGTAGCACTGTTACTTTGTTGACATATATTGCAGTATAACAGTATAGATATTAATGTATTCATGTGTTTCTTGCTTTTTATCACAGATGATCATGCCACGTGATGTCAGTGTATCAGCAGACTCTGATGATGGTGGCCAAACTGAGGCACAGTCAGAGGGTGCAGAGGTTGAGTTTGACACTGAGGTTGACATACAGCCATCCCATGCAATTCCATTGAATACAGCCAGTAGGCCTATGCCTACCCATTCCAGTGAGGTCACAGATATTAAACAGGTGGAGGGCAAGGCCATTGATCAGAGAAGTGTGGCTACTGCAGCTTCAGGGCCTGTTGAGTCTGGCCATTGCCAAAGTGTGGGCGAGGTGCCACACATGATGGTAGATAGGGTGCTAGGAGGGGCCTCCTATCCCTCCTCCACCTGATTCAGTTAGTTTCTTCCTGTGCCACTCAACTTATGTTTAGGGCCATCATGGAGGCACAAACATGGTCCTATAGGTACTCCAGACAAATGCTCAGGGTTGTAGATGTAGCACAGTCTCACATGTATAACTGGCTCCACCATGTTGCCAATTCAATGGATTGGATGAATGACACATTGGAATGAGCAGTGTCTGTGAAGGAATGCCTGCTGGGAGGGGAACGGCATCCACGTAGGTGTAGGTCAACCACATTTTCTGCTATCAACACACTTGACCATGACCGATCACGCTCCAATAATGACGGCACTTCCACTGCTCTATCAGTGAGTGTGCTGCCCATACCCAGATGTGGCAGGCCATGGGATTGTGGTCCTGGGCATCGCTATGAATGGAGCTCATTCATCCGACATCAATCATGTTCAGGTTGCAGCACTGCATCTGACTGTGGGCGTGGACGTGTCAGTGCAACTCTTGACAGAACTAGTTCTTATGGTCAGGGATGACCGTGATTAATTGCCATCTCTGCCATGCATGACTTACACCTGTCTGACATACCAAGACATACAGCCAACACAGTGCTTGGTTGTGTTCATGCAGACACTCACACACCAATTTCACCTGGAGGACCCCTAAGACACACACACACAATTACTCATTTTGTCTCACTGGCCATTTGTTGGTGTATCCAACTGTCTGCCTGCTTCTCTTTCTTAGTCACACACACTCACTAACCTTTTGTGTCAGCTTAGGCTTCCTGCCCCTAAACAGAACATCCTGTACAAGTGATGATAAATGTGCCATTTCCCTGTTTTCTATTTTTGGATTAAGGGATACATAGGCTTTGTGTCTGATGCTCAGGGGGCATAGCTAACTTAATTCTTAGTATATCTACATTTGTGGTGTTGAACTGTAAATTGCACCTTTGACATATATTGATCTTGGAAAGTTAGACAGTCGACAGCATCAAAATCTCCCAATTTTATAGTGAATAATTTTGTGAGGGTTGTGAAGTCAGAAACCACAACTTGTATCATTACTTTCTAAATTCTCTCTTTAATAATTTTCCAGTACAAATGTATGGTCCTAAACTGAGGGCATGCACTGATCATCAGCACTTTTGAAGAGGTATTCCTGAATGAATCACTGATGCCTGATGCCTACTACTTAGAAATGGACACATATAAGTCAAATAAGTTTCTGCTGTCACATGTTAAGGTACTTTCTGAACAAAGTCCTCACCTTTTACTTGCTTACTGGACCAGGTAATGAAATATAAGGATATGCCACACATTTGTATTATTAAGCAATGCTCACGACCTACCTTGTAAATGCATCAGTTGCCACAGTTTTATTTCAGGATTGACTCTGCCTGATGCAAGCAGTACACAGCCAATACATGGTGAGGTAAAGTTTGTGTGAGTTGCCTGGCATCGATATTACTATAGGTTTTAGACCCCTAGGTGGTGAGTGACTTTTATATGTGTTATCTCTTAGCCAATGCAAGGGCATACTGAGCATGCCTATGTCTGCCTGCAGCCACAGCAGCTGGTAGTTCCCCTCTGACTCTTCATGTGCCTTTGGTTGTGGTGACTGTGGTGGGATGTGGGGTCTTTCCCCCTGCTGATCCTGCTGAAGCTTTTACCTCAGCATTAAGTTGTGTAACATGGCAATACTATGAATATTTTTGTACATGTCCATGGATTATACTGCAGGACTCCCCTAATTTATCTAGACACTGGAACCATAACTTCAGCAGCCCAAATACACACTCTATGATATTTCTATTTTGAGCATGTGCCTAATTATGGTGTTCTTCCCTGGGTGTGTATGCATTTCTGATGGGGATCATCAGCCACAGTTCCAGTGCATAGCCTGCATCCCCAGGAAATGACCCTGTGGGATATCCCTCCCTAGCAAACATATGGTACAGTTGGGAGGTGTGCCAGATATATGAGTAGTGGTAACTGCCAGGGCTCTCAGCACATACATTCAAGATTATTTCCTTGGCATTACAAACAACTTGGCAGTTGATAGAATAGTAGCCCTTTCTGTTTATGAACAGCCTACCCTGTTCCCCAGATTATGCCTTCATTTCTATATGTATGCAATCTATTGCACCCAGTACTTCAGGGTAGTGTGCTACATAGGTTCATAGGTTCATAGGTCGGTACTAGGCTATCTGCCCAAGGGCATTTTTAAGCCTAGCCAAAGTGTGTCGGCTTTCGACACCCCATTGATTAATTAACTGAGCCTCTGTCAAGCAGAGCCAATGAAGTGATCCCAGGGGTGTATTTTCTGTTACCCATCCACTCGTCAAGGCTTTTCTTGAAGAGTGTTAGTGAGGGTCTCTGCCTAATTCAGTTAGGAACTTTGTTCCAAAGCATTGGGAGTCTCTCCCTCTCCTCGGAACTATGGGGATATGTAATCACTAGCATGTTGGGGCATAGCATTCAGGAACTGGTGGAGGATCCTGGATGCTGATGTCTGGGACACTCCCAGCATGTTCCCTTTTGGTCTCAGAAAGGTACCTGTATCTAAGATTCTAAGGACTACACATACCTTAGTCTCCACTGGGATGGATTCTACTCAACTGGGTCTGGCTCTGAGTTGAGGACAGCAGAAGTTGCAGAGTTCCTGTACTGTGTCCCTGTCCACCCTGTAGCGCTTTACAATTTCCACATCATGTAGGTTGTGAAAAGTTAAACAAGGCCTGAAAATTGTTCTCCTTCTTGGCCTAGGCCTATTTGCAGCAGCAGCAGAATTTACTTCAGCCTGTAGCACATATAAATGAATTAAAGTAGCAGCAGCCCCTAACATTCTGTCCATGTAGACTCCTTTCCGTGGCTGTATTCCAAAAGTTTTGGAATTTGCAGGAATAACCAGCACAGAGTCTACATGGATGCTTTACAGCCTGTTGAATATCTCCACCATGCTGGATTGGCTGATTGGCATGTAATTAAGCTGCTTATGCTGTAATTAGCATGCTACTCTGTTTACCTTGTTTGCGCTGGTATGAGCACCTCTATACAGTGCTTACTGAATCTAAATTTTGCTACTAGCATGTAGGGCTTATTGAATCCTCTCAAAAGTCCAAACCAACTTTACTAGAGGTAGCAAATATAGTAAGAAGTAAAACAACTGGAACTGAGATCTTTAGAAAAGGGTAACAGCAAATTACATGTGAAAAAATGGGAATTGTGGGAGCAATACATGCAGATAAGAGGAATGACATTTAAAAGAAGGCAGAACTTGAATGAGTAATGTAATATTTGACTGACAATGACTGGATACATTTTAAGTGATGTATAATGTTTGCAACTGCAGTTATGTTGATGTGGTTTGTAATTTATAGTACTTGCAACTGGAACTGTGTCAGTATGGTCTGTTTTGATTTATATAAATGTAAGTTGCCTTTTTCATATGTGACAATTTAATAAAGATGTTTCTTATTTAAAAAAAATTATAACTTGCTAGACTAGATAATTCTTTCCCTTAACAGGGGCCTAAATTTACTTGATCGGGTCATCCAAATGTAGTAACCCTTTACTCTGCATTTATAGTCACCAACAGCAAATCCCTCACTACCACTAAAATAGTCACCTAATTTATAGTCTTTAGAGAATTTGTGAAATGATATCTAAGTAGAAGCATTGTAGATACTCTGCACATGTTAATATGTTGCATAACAGAGACTGTAACCTTTGAATCTCATATAAATAAAACTGATTAGCTGACTTGTGGAAATCACTGTGACATTTGTCATCAGCTGTAATAGGTGTGAAAGAAAAATGAGTAGCTAATGCACAATAAAGGATTTTTTGTAGGAGTGCTGTACCCCTTCCCTTGCACCCTCAGCATAGTGACAGCGTCCATATTACTCCATAGTTCCATCACATTTAGATATACAATGAGATAATAACATTTAAAATATAGGTCTGTGTATATGGGGTCAAATCTCCTTGCATTTCATGGTACAGGTGGTGAAGCACCCCCCACCCCCACATACACATGCACTAAAATGCTTCTTTAATATTATCTGCAATTTATCTCTATATACAGTAGTTCACTTTTATATTTAAAACCAACGCCAGTTTCAACTGTAAGGAAACAACTTTGAATGAAGCAAATAAATACACTTTGGCTTATTAACATGTACACTCTGAACACATGCAGGTTTGAAAAAAGATGGAGTGAGTCATAAACTCCTAAGTCTAATGGTATTAGTCATTGAAAAAGATGATGCAGAAAGCTCCATGACTGGATGGAATAATTCCTGAACTATGTAAGATTTTTCCTGAATATATAATAAAGGAAATGATGAGTGCCTTTAGTATGGTTAAGCAAAAATGTATAAAACCCCCATCATGGAAATACCTAATTATCTCCCCCATATTAAAACAAGGTAAGGATCCCAAATCTTGTGATTCATATAGGCCAGTTTCATTACTAAACATTGATTATAAAATTTTCATGACAATATCAGCTAATAGGATAAAGAAAATATTATCTAATCTAATACATAATGATCAGACAGGGTTCGTTCTTCATAGAAAAGTGAAAGATAACATTATTAAATTAGCATTAATAGACATAGCATGCAAATACAAAAACATCTAACTATTGTCAGCTTAGACATAGAAAAGGCTTTTGATTCTATTAGCTGGTGTTATCTACAAAGAATTCTGATTTTTAATTCTCCTCAGATTTTGTCAAATTATTAATGAAAATTTATAGTGGGGCACATGCTTATGTGAAAATGGGATCATGTCTATCCTCACCACTAGAAATCCTCAAGGAAACTAGACAAAGTTGTCCTTTGTCACCATTATTGTTTGTTCTTTCAGTGCAACCTTTTGCTACATATATCAGAAACAAGCAAAATATAAAAAGGCTTTCAGGTAAATAAGGACTATTGTCCTAAGATACAATTATTTGCTGATGACATGTTGTTAATGCTGGGTGATATTGATGATTCTTTGCATGATGTTATAAATACATTAAGCAAGTTTGAAAGAATTTCAGGGCTTAAATTTAATCATAATAAATCCAAAACATTACGAATTAACAAAAAGATCAACAAAAACCTAAGAGAGATTAGCTTGTTTAATTGGGAGAATGATGTATTAAAATATTTGGGTGTCAGTATAAAGAGTACATAGAAAGAGTCTATTAAACTAAACTACAATAATTTATTAACCACCATTAGTGAACTAATTAAAAGATGGAATGAAATGTTCTTCACAATGGAGGTCAGGTTCTCTTTAATTAAAATTATAATTTTACCTAAAATTGTGTTTTATATACAGTCATTGATACTACTCCCTCCCAAAAATGTATGTAAAATTAGATTCCATTCTACTTAAATTGTGATGGTTCCCCTTAAAACCTAGGATTGCATATGAATGGCACATTAGAGCTTGGAACAGTAATGGGATAGCATTCCCTAGCTAAGATCTTTATTCCAAACCAGTTATAATTAATGTCATATTGTGTAATATTATATTGGATTACACCTACCAATATATCTGTCTGGAAAACAATACATGAGATTCATATAACTGATGTTAGAACTATAGAAAATCAATTTAAGGAACAATATGGAATAAGTAGAGTTCATTGGGTTTTACATGAATTTTGTTTATTTAATAAGAAGTTTGATCATTTTTCTTATGGCATTAATCACATATTTAATAACTTTAAACATATAATTGATTGTAATTACAATATTAAACAATTTCTATTTCTTATATTCCCTATAGCATACTCCCCTGATTGCCTTGATTCTTTCAACATCAATACGATGCAAAAATTAAAGGAAAATAACTTGATATTCTGGAATCAGTTTATTAAAAATAAGAGTATTAAATCACTAAGCTATCTTTTATGTAGTTTTGATAATAGTCAAGACAGTTGGTTGTTTATGCACTCATTACGGCAGTTTATAAAAAACAAAATTAGAGTATCAATCAACCTAGAGACTGAATCTATGCCTAGTTTGATTCAACTTTTTATTAGGTGTCGAAAAGAAGGATGATCAAAAATTAAGTATTTCACCTATCTATAAGATACTAAGAGAAGACACTCTAAAGTTTGACTCAGATTTTTGGAATTACTATGTAAAGATTAATGGAGAACAAATATCTGATTAGTCTAAAAATATATTGAATTCTACGTGTGGTACCTCTTCTTCATTATATTAGAGATTGTATACATGGAAATGTATAAATAGGCATTTCTATACTCCACATAAAATAAATCTTATACTCAAAAACAGTGAAAGTAAATGTTGGAAATGTGATGGATTACTAGAGGCCAACTGGGTTCACATGTTCATTGAATGTAGAAATGTTGTTCAATACTGGAAAGACTTCAAATATTTTGTAAATACTTTATGGTTTGATAACTGTCATATTTCTTACTCACTAATCCTATTCAATGTTCCTATACCTAATGTAATACCTATATCTCAGTTTCAGTTACTCTGGTCAATTCTTGCAATTGCCAGAAAAGTTATTATTTTAAACTGGAAAAGTAAACAATTGATGTTTAAAGATATTATTAATTTAGCAAAAGTTGTTTGTAAAAAAGAACTACAAACTATGTGTTATATAACTCATAACATTACTCACAAAGAAATAGCATGGCTAAAGTTGGAAAACCTTTTGAACAAATACTAATAACTTCTCATGGATAAAATGATTGTTTATCATGGATGAATGTAAATATTGTAAATAGTTTTGTTATTGTTTAATTGTATTTGTTTTATGTACATTTGCATATGTTTATAATAAAAACAAAATAAAAATGTTTTTGAAAAAAAAAGAAAAAGGTGATGCAGGTATATAACTGTTTAGAAAGGATCTGCTTAATGACTGGACAGTCCTATCTTCCATTCACTTCCTAAAAGAAACAAACTGATGAGTTTAACCAATTTCCCACTGGATTCTGCAAGCTCTGCATGGAGTGCCGGAAGAGTGCAAGAGGTGCTGCATGCAATATGGCTGCCGAGCAATCCAGGAACGAGCCCCCAAGACGTGCATGAGCACGCCTATACTATTCCCGCACGGACACCACTGCTATATGCTAATTACCTCATTTGCTGGTGAAAACTATGCAAATGCCATGAATTAGTGATCCAGGAAGCAGGCAGGCATCTGTGCAGGAATAGTGCAACCTGCAGAAATGTATTTGGTTACTAACCGAATACATATCTGCAAATTACAAAATGGAGACATGACAGCTCAAAAGAAAGCATGTATTCAATGTAGTAGGCATGCCAATGGCCAAATATAATATATGGCCATTGGCATGAAAAATAGTTGCAAATTTATAAAAAACAAGTTTTTTTTTTG
Organism: Protopterus annectens; assembly: GCF_019279795.1. NCBI lineage: Eukaryota > Metazoa > Chordata > Ceratodontiformes > Protopteridae > Protopterus > Protopterus annectens. The sequence goes on from NC_056736.1 coordinate 322,885,321, forward strand.
ACCAATCTCGGCCGTTTAAGCGTAGGGCAGCAGTGCAGTACGCAAATTGAATCTCCCTAAAAATAAGAAAAAAAGAGAGAAATAAGCTTTTAAACCCAAATCAGCATTTTCCCATAATAGTCAATGGCATGCATGAGATAACAATACCAGTGGAATAGTAGTTGCTAAGGGGGAGGGCTCAGTGTGAGTGTGGTAACTATGAAATAGCATGCCGGGTTATGCAAATGAGGGGAGTGATACTGAATCACAGATTTCCTCTCCGTGTTAGCTTGCACTCAATGGTGAAGGTGCAGCAACACCACTGTATAAGTCTAAGAGGTGGATTACCTCATAAGGGGGAGTGTCATGCATGCTGTAAGCTTATTGGAGCTGTGTTGCTTGTGTTTGCCTTTAGCTAAGCAAAGCTAAGGAAGGGGGTGTGTCTGAGGCTGCCTAGCAGTGTTTACATTGCCTAAATGGGTGTGCACACCACGCACCAGGTTTTAAAAAAAAAAAACAGGAAATAGCAGCTCTGTTCACATCTGAGCAGTGGGTATGCGTGACATGTCTCGGGGCTTAACCGGGAAGGCAATGGAAAGAGAAACAGCAGTAGGAAGGCAATCAAGGAGAACTAGCATAGCTGGCAGGTGAAATGTATCAGAATCAGCTAGTTACACAGACAAAGGCCCAGAACACTACTATAAAGTATGCAAACATCTTTCAGTCTGTTTTTTCTCACAAACTCTACACCCCAATGTACACAGTTGGGGAAATTTTACCTGACAAAACTAAAAAAATGTTAGGGGCTGCTGTCACTCTCATACATCAATATGTGCAAGAGGCTGAGGATGGTGAGGATGTGAATGCTGATGACCATCCCACAGTGAGAAGGAGGAGAAGAGTGTACAGATCCAGGGTAACCTACCAGGGGTTACATGAGCTGGAGACAGTGGAACACTGTAGGGTTGACAGGGACATTCTACAGCAAATTGTTGAGCTGTGCCGGCCCCGGCTCACACAGAACCAACAAAGGGGAACCCATCCCAGTGGATACCAAGGTATGTGTAAGCTTAAGACTACTAGCCACAGGTACTTTTCAAAGGGAAACTGAGGATATCATGAGGATCTCACAGGCATCAGCATTCAGGGTACTCCAAAAGTTCCTGGGTGCTATGTCAGCACATGCATTTCCTCAACACCCATGAGGCATTGACCAGCAATATGCTTCTCTTCCACCAAATAGCAGAATACCCTGAGGTAGTGGGTGCTATAGACTGCATGCACATACACATCAAAGTACCAACTAGTTAGTGGGGTAGGGTCTACATAAACCACAAGGGCTTCCCCTCCATCAACTGCCAGGTCATGTGCGATGCCCAGGGCATTATCTTGAATGTGTGTTCTGGCAGCCCTGGAAGATATCACGACTCCCACATCTGGCATATGACACAGCTGTACCAGTCATTTGCCAGTAGAGACATCCCATATGGCCACCTAGTGGGGGATGCTGGCTACGCACTGGAAACAAGGCTGATAAAACCCCCTCAGAAATGTACACACCCCTGAACAAGAACTCCATAATGAGGCACATGCACAAACCAGAATCATAATAGGGCATATTTTTTGGATGCTCAAGTCATGGTTCCGCTGCCTGGACACATCCGGTGGAGCCTTGCAGTACTTTCCAGCTACATGTACACAAATGCTCATAGTATGTGCCTTGCTACACAGTATGATCCTGTCAAAACAGCTGCAGCAGTAACAGCATGGGGCAAGGCCGCACAGCCCCCCCACCATTGCCAAGGCCATCACAGACACAGAGTGACTTGGAGGAGGAACTACCTGAGCCTGCCCATGTAGGCAGAAGGAGGCATGCCCAGTATGCTCAGGCTTTGGCAAAGAGGCAATGCATAGCACATAAACCTGACACGATAGGGACGCATGGAATGACACCTCTCTCTGACTCACACGTACAGTAAAAGGGATGCCAATCATGACACTACCTGTGCTTTACCATGTATAGGGAGTGTACTAAGTGCATCCGACATAGTCAGCTCTTTAGCACTGTCATCAGTATGGGCCCAGCCACAAGGTAAGTCACTCTTCCTATCAATTACTGAATGAAGTAGTATGTTCTGATAGTTGTATCTATGGTATGGATGCGAGCATGCAAGGGAATGAGGTGGCTGAATGGGATTGCAGCAGATAGTGGACACTTATATGGGCAGCATGAAATACATAACAAATACTGGTGCCATCATACTAGGCAGCACTAGACAAGGTGACAAATCCCACTGCAGTACATGTGGTGGCCCAAATGTTTGTCCATAGGACACACACATATGCATGTCAGTGAGGCTCACATACCCACCACCAGCTTCAGCCAGCAGGATGGGTGTAGGTGACAATAAAGAAAGGCTGGGCTAAGGCCTCCAGTTGATGGCAATGGTGAACAGCCCCCTCCAGACCTACATAGACAAACGACAAAAGGTCTGGCAGTAGTATGTTATTTCTGAAGGGTAAGAAGTCTGAAACTGAAATGTAGGTCAATAAAACCTAAGATCTGTACTATACTGATAAGCCTCCAGTCTGCATGATAGGTCAGAATACAGTATGAAATGGAACCCAACAGAGTACCTGAAATACCAGTACAGTCATAGCAAATGTTTAAAGTCATCAGGTGTGTCTCCCCCTACAATCCTATGTAGAAATGCAGTAACATGTAAGTGTGAGGAGTAATATCATTGGAACAAAGATCACCGAGCTGGCCCAATCTACAGGATAGATTGTTGCATGTATACAATATGTAGAGATCTGTGTGTTAGGTTGTTGTGTGTTCAATATTGTCTGGAAGTGTTCAGCATGTAGGCATGGAGGGCTGTGTCTCAGTGGCCTATGGGCAGTACTGTGGTTAACAGGGCCATGTTCTGACAACTGCAGTGCCAACCACAATGTTTCCTAGCAATACCCATGTCAGCAGTCATCCATACTCACTATCCAGATGTCAATATCTGTCACTGTCTGAAAGATGGACATGCCATGAATGTGTGCCCATACATGCATACATACATACATACAGTACACAGGTGTAAGTACCCTAGACAGAGTGCATAAAAGGTAACTGTAAACTGCACACAACTTTGGAAATGTACATACAGGTTAGCAGCACATTAGTTGTCTGTGTAGTATGGAATACTGGTGTCATCTGGCCAATCACTGGCAGATCACAAAAGGCACAGTTGTGAAGTAATGAGAGACTGCCTATGTCCCCGCACAAGGCAGCATAAGGGGAATGTCCCAGGTATATCTGTGAGTCAGCTTGAAGTAGCTTCCATATCACACATGCACTCAGCTCACCCCACCATCAGCCACAGGTTTATCACAGGTCATAACCTTGCTGTTGGGAATGAGTACAGTATGACCCCATTTCTGTATGGGAATACCAACAGGATGCAGCATGCTGAAGAGGTGTCCTATTCAGGTGTGTCCCTACATGTAAGTAGCATCCTGCCTGCATCCAGACCAATGGATAAATATGGACAGGAACTATTGCCATTAACAACTTGTATACTTACCTTGTCACCCCTGGGGAATCCACTGGCTCACAGCCTGGGAATGTACGAGTGACAGAATGCACTGGCTTGCTACAGATGGACTGTATCACTACCAAATAGCCTAAAGTCCTCTGTCAAAGGCATGTGCCTCACCCATATATAGTGCCAATGTATGGTATCTCATGGGGTCCCAACTAACAACCTAACACAGTCAACAGAACACAAATGCAAGGCCATGTTGACAAATCCCAGTAAAATGCCCCCCATGTCCTACTGCATGAACTGTGGACCACTCCATAAATACCGCTGGGATAAAGGGCCAACTATAGGGATACTTCTCAGATATCACTCACATAATGTTAGGAAGAGGATAGAATAACAGAGTGAGGGGATGTAGAAGCATGGACATCATGGCGTGTGTGAAGTCTGAAACTCAGATGTTTGCCCATACTACCCCTGCCTGCAAACCCAGTAACTGATTGCTACAAACTTGCTCATAAATCACAATGTGAAGGGGAACTGACCAGATATATGAGCCTAGCCTCTGGGTAACCTGGGTGAATCTGTACAGCTGAAAGGTATGGCCACAGCAGGATATGGCCATTCTGTTAAGGAGATATATGTACAAGAAGGGGATCCTCAGCCACCATAGTACCAAGGTGCTGGACCATTTACACAGACCCATCAGCAAGTGTCTGCAGCTACCCCTCCAGAATGGCATGAGTGTGCAAGAATGTGTAGGCTATGGACCACAATACTGGACTCAGGTTCATTCATCTTGTATTTCCCAGGAAATAACTGTGAGCAAATAATTATATCTGTCAGTAGTTGATGACATAATACATCACAGTGTAAAAGAGTACATATGTCTGAATACCTCTGCTAACACCAACCATGTAACACAAGCAGCACAGACAGCAATAGTTACAGTATCCCCCTATCTGTCACCCATTGTGACTCCATATTCTCAACCTATCTACAGATATCCTGCGGAAACAGGTTGATAGCTGTAGGTGTAGAACACCAAATCCTGGACTGGAGTACAACACTACCTGGAATGGATTCACACACTCAATACAGAAGGTCATACTGGGCATGCTCCTACACTTAGAGAAATGAAGCCCGTGTCTAACAACACAGTGGACTATACTTGTTAGTAGCCTGTTAGTAGCCTGATTAAATTGTGCTTGTTAGTAGCCTGATTAAATTGTAACTGTTATTCTAAGTCTTTGGTTGAAGCACTTGGGCTTCAGACCAGTTGTTTTACATTAAGAAGGTTTGTGGTCTGCACTGTTGTGACAGGACAGGTAACTTACATTCTTCTAAGTTGGGAGTTGCTGATTGAAGGCTTAGTGTCTATTATTCTATAAGTGTATTAGTTCTGGTTTAAGCACATGGGCTTTGGACCAGTTATTTTACATTAAGAAGGTATGGTTTGCACTCTTTTGGGAGGAGAGGGTAGATTCTGCCCTTCTGAGCTGGGAGTTTCTGGTTAAAGGCTTATTGTGCCTGCCTATTTGAACTGTTTCTTTCTGAAACTGGTACACCTTGTTTGCTGTAGCATAGACTAAATTCAGACCTGCTGAATCTAGCTTTGTTTGTATAACTTGAGCAGTAATCAAGACCATCATTTTTTGGAGAAGGTTCCTCTACACCCTAGTGGCAGGAGAGTGCAGTTAGAACTTGTCTGATCAAAGACTGCTGGAACGGGGGGGGGTCAGTTTTTAGCTTTTTATTTGTTAATTGGTTAATTTGTTTAAATCAGTTTGCTCATTTGCTACTGTTATATAAAAAAAATACATTTTATGCATCGCCACTTAGCTAGGGTTAACTATCCCTGGTGCCTTAAAGTCTGCTCTTCAAATTTTCCCTTAGAACTAGCCATTGTTTTTTTTTTTGTTTGTTTTAGCACTCAAATGTGTTTTTTTTTTGTTTTACCTCAGCACTTGTCAGAACATGTTGTAAGCACTAAATAAACTACAAATTACTACAGCACTCAACTTTCCTCACTTGTCTAGAGGAAAACAGTTTTTAGTACTTAAAAAATAAGCACCTATCCAGGCATGTCTAATGATCAGCTCACAGTGTTTTCTCCTGGTGAATCTGGGCATCTTGGGTAAATGCAGCAATTGCCTCATGTACACAGACAACCCTCTTCTCCTACCACCCAACACTACAACCTGTGAGAGATGCACTTATATAGTCAAATTGGAAGCAAAGCTCTCTTCACCCAAGACTGGACTATACAGTCAAGAGGAGAAGGTAAACACTTACACCACACCACACTCATCATATAGTCCCTCAAAACCTACACTACCAAAACACACATATAGAAGCACACACCTACATTCATGCAGGCTCTCAATAGAAATCTGCTCAAGCAACAGAGACCTTCAAAGCAGAAACGCAAGCAACCTCCACCCCTCAACACAACCCAAATGACACATAGCCCAAAAACTCAGTGTGCCACTCAACCACAGCCCATAAGGCATAACAACGTACCCAATACTCTAGTCATAGATGACTCTATAGCCAGGCATACTGATGTTCCACTCACCAGGCTAAACAAGAAGAAAGTTACTGTCAGCTGCCTGTCGGGTGCCAGGATCTGCCACATAATGCACACACTCAGGTCACTCCACAAAAAGTAAAAATATGACTTTGTCATTGTCCATGTTGGTGTGAATAACATGAGATATACCTCCCTGAACTACATGAAAAGAGACATAGAGGAGCTCTCGGATCTTGTAGCCCAGGCAGGTATGACCCTAGCCCTGAGTAGCATCCTGCCATCACCCAGAATGATACCACAGTACAAGGACAAAATGATTGACTTCAACAATTGGCTAAGCATCGTGTCATTCTAAGGGGATCCAGTATCTGTCTGCCTGGGATGACATGATCAACAGACCACAATATTTTGCCAGAGATGGCCTGCACCTGTTGCCCATGGGATTCTTGATACTGGCTAAGGCTCTTGCCACCCCTATAGTGTCTTTTTTAGGCAATCTTCAAATGATAAATTCACTACTGTTCATCAGTACATAAATCAATCATTTTTTACCCAACTTTAAATAGAGGTCACATAAAATCAAATGATCTAGCCAGCCATACACATTCAAGACATAATTAAATACCTAAAACAATACTTAAAAAGAAAACACCTTTTTACATAAAACTAGACTAAACTAAAGTACTACAATATTATTTATAATACATTCTATATAATATCTAACTAGCAACTTTTGTCTCTAAATCTCATTAAAAAATATAACAAATTTCTTATACAAGTAAATAAAAATAAATTTTTAAAGAAAGTCAAATATACTCTCTTTGTCTTTTAACCAATACTGATTTTATACTAACCATATTGCTTAAGCCTGGTAGTGAATCTGCCTGCAGCCTTGTAATCCATTCATATTCCCTTAGTTCAAGAACATTATTTATATCCCCTCCTCTTACATCCATATGCACTACACTTACACCCCTACACTTAAAGGAATGTGCTTCATTCTCCAATATATACTTATATAGAGCATTAGTTAATATATTTCTTTTTATCTCAGACTTATGTTCTATTATGTGCTCTTTTAGTTTTCTCATCGTCTTGCCTACATAGAATGCTGCACATTGTGTGCAGGTTGCCAAATATACTAGCTTTGAAGTTTTACAGTTCACTGAACAACTAAAGATATACTTTTCTTTGCTGACTGGATGTTCAAAATATTCTTCTAAATCATAGATGTCCACACAGCAACTACAATTATAGCATTTCTTTGTTGCCCTCCTACTATGTTGTTATATATTTTTTAATGTGATTTAGCGACAAAAGTTGCTAGTTAGATATTTTATTGAATGTATTATAAATAATATTGTAGTACTTTAATTTAGTCTAGTTTTATGCAAAAAGGTGTTTTCTTTTTAAGTACTGTTTTAGGTATTTAATTATGTCTTGAATGTGTATGGCTGGCTAGATCATGTGATTTTATGTGACCTCTATTTAAAGTTGGGTAAAAAATGATTGATTTATGTACTGATGAAGGGTGTTAACCCGAAAGCTTTTCATTAAATATTTTGGCGTTTTTATATGTGTTTGGAGTTTTGCAGCTGTTAACATTTTTGTTACTGATCTGGTAAATTCACTACTGTAACAGGTACAAGCAAGCAAAATCTGAGGGTAATGCTACTCAATGCTAGAAGTTTAAAACTCAAAATGCATTCACTAGAGGCACTCCTTAAAATGGAGAACATCGACATCTGTGCAGTGACAGAGACCTGGATCAAGGCTCCAGAGAGCACCCCTCCATTACCAGGGTATAATTCATACCACACCTTTCGGTCACCTAACCTGGACCGAAACACTAAAGGCAGAGGTGTATCCATATTCATTAAGGATATCCACACCTCCAGGCTAGTTGTTCAGTATAATGCATCTGAGACTATCCAAGTGCAACTAACTCTGGGCAAGACCGAATTCCAAATTGTAACTTACTACAGATCCCCCACCATGCCCCAGGATTTCCACTCCTCATTTCTTGATACACTGGAAAATATTAGGGTGCAACCCAATACCCTAATAATGGGCAATTTCAACTAGCCCACCATTAACTGGGAAAACTATTCATGTACCAACTCTTTTGCTCAACATTTTCTGGAATTCATAAATTCCAATGCCTTGGATCAACTTATCCACACCCCCACCAGGGGCAGCAATATCCTAGACCTGGTCATTACCAACATGGGTGGCTGGTGTTCCACAGCAAAGGTCAATTCCTCATTGGTCAGATCTGACCACAAGCTAATCACCCTAGACATCCACATCCTGCCCCCATTAGGGAAACCACCGTAAAAAATTTCTCCAAAGCCAACTTCACGTTTCTTAAGGCAGAATTGGCAAATTTCACAACACCCATGCAGACGGACAATAGAGGTATGACTGCTGAATCCAAGTCCCCTAAGTGCTCACATGTCACACCAACTCTCATACTGAAATGAGAAGGTAAGACTGTATCACTACCTCCAAAGCCAACTTCACGCTTCTTAAGACAGAAGTGGCAAACTTCACGATACCTATTCAGATGGACAATAGAGGTATGATTGCTGAATCCTACACAAGTGCACTTTATAAGCACTTACATGAGTGCATGGATCATGCGATCCCTAACAGAACCAAGATGCTATCCTCCAAAAAAAGGAAGTCAATCTGGTGGTCCCCTGCCATAAACAAACTTTACAACAGAAGAAAGAAACTGTTACAAAAAAAGAGTAAAATCCCATGATTGGAGGAACTCCCTGGTCAGCCTCAGTAAGAAGCTGAGATCCCTCAAAAAATCCTTCAAGGCTAGTTATGAAAACAAAATCGCCACTGATTCTAAAGACAACCACAAAGTATTCTATAGCTATGTCAAGAATTTCAATGGCAAAACTCAGATCTGCTACGAGTTACAGCACAATGGCACTAAATTTACAGAACCAACTGATATTGCCAACATCCTGGCAGATAGGTTCAGTGCTAACTTTACCACCCTCTCACTCCCTAAAGGTCCCATCTCTATACCAGAAGAATGCAAAGTTCCTGTAATCATGGCTGCACAGGTAAAAAACATAATATCCAAAGCCAAGAACACAGCATCCATGGGACCTGACAACATCCCAGGGTGTGTTCTACATGAACTACAGAATAAACTGGCACCACACCTAAGCACCAAGTTCAATCATAGCCTCACCTCAGGCTTTGTGTCCACTGAATGGTGCACAGTGACAGTTATCCCACTCCACAAAGGGAGAGCCACCACGGACCCTGGGAACTACCGCCCCATTAGCCTAACGAGCCTGGTCTGCAAGGCCATGGGACGTATCATCATGGAACTTATAAACAAAGACATTAGTAATCATCAAACTCTGGACCCCACCCAGTTTGGATTTGTAAAAGGCAGATCATGTCTCCTAAACCTGATAGACTTCTTTGAAGCGGTCACCAAAGCTGTAGATGAGGGTAGGGTGGTTCACACAGTCTCTCTAGATCTCGCCAAGGCTTTTGACACCATCCCCCAATTTGGAATTATAGATAAACTCACTAAACTAGGTATAAATTCCTATGTCACAAGATGGGTTGCCAACTGGCTCACTGACAGAACCGACACTGTGAAAGTAGCAGACTCCAAATCTGACTTCAGACCAGTGACAAGTGGAGTACTACATGATTCAGTCCTGGGTCCTCTCCTGTTTGGTATCTACTTTTCTGAAGTACAGGCTAACATAGAAGGTCTTTGGCTAATGAAGCTCGCAGATGACTGCAAACTAGGAGCCATAATCGAAACTCCTAATGATGTGGACATCCTACCAAGGGGCCTCACTGAGACAGATGCCTGGTGTCAAAGCCATGGCCTCAAGCTCAATGCCAAAAACTGCATTGTCATCCCTTTTGGTAAAAACTCTGTACCCATGAGCTACTGAAAGTGTGATAAGAGACCTTGGGATGCAGGTGGACAGTAGTCTCTCCTTTGATAATCACATCACCACAGTAGTGAGGAAATCCTTCTACATGGCATACCTCATCACAAAAGGTTTCTCATCCAGGAAAAAAAGAAGTCATTGTTCCCCTCTACTCGTCACTCATTAGACATATTATAGAGTACAATGCCCCTTTTGGTATGTACCTCACAAGACATCTGCAACAACTGGAAGGGCCACAGAAATACCTCACAAAGAGGATTATCGGCCTCAAACAGATGCCCTACTCAGACCATCTCAAAAAAACTCCAGCTTTACTCCATCGCATATTGCCTACTCAGAGGCGATCTCTGCCTAATATGCAAAGCTATGTCAAATCTAGAGCTGATGGACATGCTCCACTTAAAGAAATCCCAATCCCTCCAGGTTACATGCTCTAGGGACCTAAACCTTGTCACCACAATAAACAGAACATGCTGGAGGGATAGATTCATGTCCCAGAGACTTCCCATACTCTGGAACAAACTACCTATCTATATTAAACAAAGCTCCTCATTAGCCCTCTTCAAGAAATATCTTGATGATTGCATGGGAAATAGGAAATTCACCTTGGGTATCACATCTGTGGCTCTGCTTGACAGGGGCACAGGAAAATAATTTTCTTGGGTGGCAAAAGCCAGGGTACCTTTTTGGCTAGGCTTATATAGGCCCTAGGGCCAATAGCCTAGTACCTACCTATGAATCTATGAACCTATACATATCTGTCATTTGCAAATGTCTGTGTACACACACCAAGTTGTACACCATTTATGCTTCACACACACACATTGAATAGAAATACTCACACATATCCAAGGCCAACACACTATAATATGTCAAACATACACACACAGAGATGTGGGGAAGAGAGAGAGACAGACAGTGACAGAGATAATTCCATTATGAGGTCTGTCCCACCCACTACACATCCAATTGGCAGATATCACATGTGCTGATGTTAATCACTGTAGACATTCCTTTTGGTTCCCCTCAGCCCTATAGCGTCTGTGGTGCTTATGATAACTGTGTAACACAATAGTACAAATCAGTATTCATGTAGCATTTGTATACTCAGTCCTGTCAAATGTAAAGTTGTGTGTGTGTATCCAGAGGAATGATTTATGGCCCATTCGCACACACTGCACTTCCCATTGCCCGCATTAGCACTCCTGCTGATGTCAATCACCTTGAAATAATCCGTTGGTCAAATATCAGCCCTATAAGCTACATGGCACATTCGATAAGTGTGTAATACTGTAATATAGCAAGCTAGGTAGGAGTTCTAATCCCAGATATAGTAACTGTTAAAGTGTGTGTGTGTGTGTGTGTGTGTGTGTGTGTGTGTGTGTGTGTGTGTGTGTGTGTGTGTGTATGTGTGCGGAAATGAATGATTTTGAGGTCAATCACATTCACTACACCTCCCATTGCCCTACTTTAGCATGCCTGCTGATGTCAGTCTCCTTGAAACACACACTCAAGTGAAAACTTGACACATGTATCAGTGAGCATTACTGAGAATAACAGTGTCTGTGTGTTTGTAAACTTGTAGTTAATAATACCCTGAGGGCCTTCTCACCCACTACACCCCCCATTGCCATAGTTAGAAATGGCTGCTGCTGTAATGGACATTAAATGCACCTTGTTACACTCTTCACCCTATGGGCTACCTGGAGCTTGCAGTACCAGCACAATACTGTTGTACAAATGGGTAGGTAGGCATGGGTTACCCCCTGAGTCCTAGCAAGTGTGTGTATGCGTGCAAGTGTTTATATTTGTAGGATACAGCATTCTGAGGCCACATTCTCTAAATACAATACACCTTGCCATACAGTATAAGTTATAGTGATGTTGCTGACATAAGGAGAGCCATGGCAAATCATCACCCTACTATCCCTGTGGCATGTGCGATAAATGTATATCCATGTAGTAATACTGATGTGATAAACAAGATAACTGTGTAATGCTATAGTATAACATACGAGTTAGGTAGGAGTAATCCCAGACATGCCAACTGTGAAATTTTGTGTGTGTGTGTGTGTGTGTGTGTGTGTGTGTGTGTGTGTGTGTGTGTGTGTGTGTGTGTGTGTGTGTGTGGAGATTAATGATTTTGAAGCCATTCACATTCACTACACCTCCCATTGCCCTACTTTAGCATGCCTGCTGATGTCTTTTGAAATGACCCTTTGGCCATGTATCAGCCATATAAGCTTGGTGGTGCTTGTAATAACTGCGTAATACTGTAGTGTAACAAACTAGTTAGGTAAGAGGTCTAATCCTGACCGTGATAATGTGTGTTTTTCCCTGAGAGAGTGTGTGTGTCTTTGTTAACACCTGCTTCTGTGAGCATTTACATGTACTACACTTCCCTTATCCCTCCTTTAGAACTGTTGTTGATGTCACTCAGTTTCAAAGATACCATTGGACAACTCTCCAATATGTAAACTCCGTGGTGCTTGCAATAACTGGATAATACTATAATAGCAATACATAGTCAGGTAGGGGTTTGAAACTCAGTACTCATAAGTGTGTGTGTCATCAGTATCCTGTGTGGGTGTTGGATTGATTGTGTATTGACAGGATCCATTCCAGTGTGGGCTTTGCTACATCATTATAGTGAAGAACTATATGTCCCATCATCCACATTACAAGGCCAACAGTTTTCAAACACTGTAGAGGTTGTTGTAGACAATCCTCAGCCATAAATGTGTACAGCCATGTGCAATTACTATGTGACAGTATGGATTAGTAAACAATATAGTCAACCATTATAATACCCAGATATATACATATATATATATATATATATATATATATATATATATATATATATATATCTACATATATACATATACATATATTTATATATCTATCTATATATATATATATATATATATATATATATATATATATATATATATATATATATATATATATACATATACACACACACATACATCTACATATATAAATACATTTCCCTACTGTTGAATGACTGTGCTGCATGATATGTTTGAGAAAACATCATATGCGTGTAGAATTCAAATGGCTAAGTGTAAATCACTGTGGCTAAGGTGTGCAGGGTCCCGGGTTCGAAACTTGCAAAGGCAGATTATTTTGTTGCTGGGCAGAACAAGGGTTGTTGGATACAGAGTGATTAAGGCACTTTTAAGTGGCTGTAAGTGGGTTTGCACGATGGTAAGCAATGCTAACTTCTGGTGAAATATGCTTACAGACAGCCTGACAATGCTTAATCTGTGCAGCCATTGCTTTTTGCCTAACAAACAGGCTAAAACCTACTTACTACTGCTTAAAATGCTTACTCCCGCTTACCCCTACACTAATTTCTTTAAAAGAAAAGAAAAAAGGGGTGATAGGAAAGTGGTGAAAAAGGGGGCACACAGAGGGAAAAACAATAGGGAAAGTAGCTAGGGATGTGCAGGAAGGATGTAGGGAAGGTCCATAGCTGTCCATTTCCTCTACAGCAACAGCTGTGCATATGTACTGAATTTGGAGATAGATTTGGACACTCAAACCCCTGAGAGAGGGGGTGAAGACAACAATAATGTATTGTGAAGCCATTTAGACCAGAATACATGTGTCCAGTGGACACATGTGCGAAATGAACAGTTATGTATGGGGCAAAAATTTTTTTGGGGTTCAGATTGCCCCTTTTTTTTAAGGTGAGAGTGGGATGTTGGGGAAAGATAGTAGGTATATTTGGGGAGGTAGGTTGGGTAGGAAGACAGACAAGACAGCATGCAGAGGTGGTATATGACACATGTTGGGGGTAAACCCCTTGGATGGAGAGGGGTGTTTGGAAATCAGATGCCCATGAGCTCCCAAATGGAAACAGTGGGACTGAGCTCCCCACCCATGGGCAGTCACCACTGCACCTTCACGGCCCCGAAGGTGGCTGTGCTGGGGACTGAGCAGGAGGGGCAGGCTGACCCTCTAAATGCACCATGTGGCCCTCAAGCTGGCATAGCAGATCTCCAAACTCCCTTCGGAGCTCGCTATGCACCAATCCCCGGACCTGACTTCGGGTGACAGGCTCCTGTCCACACCCACACCCAGGGTGGGGAAGAGCCCCATCCCCTGAGGCAATTCCACCCAAAGGTGGTGCAGGACCAGCAGATGAGGAGGTCCTGGGGTGGGTCCCAGCCATGATGGGGCCCAGTGCCAGGGCCAGATGAGGTGGGAGAGGTAGGTCCGCTGGGACCGGCCTTCTCATACATGCTATGGTGTTGCAGTTTTAAAACATATGTGGGTTAGTAATAATCAACGCAATCCAGGATTAGTTATAACAGCATGCATAGATATTCCCATTAACCCAAAACACCATATTTGGAACAGTTGTATAGCAAACAGAACACATGCATCTATTGAACCACAGTGGCCATTGCAATGGCATGCAGGTTACATTGATAGCAACAGGACACTAATGATAGTATTTCAACATGGAACATTAATAGAAACACATTTCAATATTTATTGAACAATAGGACATATGTCCCAACAGTAGGTTTGTTGTAAACATACCCATTGATTTGTGTATTTAGATAATTGTTGCAGACATGGTGGGGAGAGAGTGAGATCTCAAATAACAATTTATATATCCTTGTAGTACTCACAACTTTAATGATCATTGCTCTAATCATTAAGGTACAGATATTATTACAACACTCTATGGCCTTGGTTTCAGCAGTGGTATGTACACAGTGTGTACGTCAACTGTCTTATAGCTAAATCCTTAAATCTCTTACCTAGTAGACCTGTGGAGGGAATGTTTGTTAACACTACCTGATTGCTTCTATACATATTCCCAGATTCAAAGTTAATATTATGCACTACCTCTCAATCTCTTAATGCACACACTCTGGACAAAGTTTGACAACATGGGGGTAGAAATAGGGACATCTTTTGTCTATTGCTGTCATAAACTTGGTGAGTTGCATGAGTGACAGGATTTGTTTTAATATACATTTTCTTAAGGTTTTGAGGTCTGAAAATCAAATGTATATCATTATTTCATGACTACAATTCTGAGATTATCCCACTGATTTGCCAGGGGACACAGGAACAGGCAGAAAATATGAGACATTTATCTGGACATTCTGAATAATCTGTAGAGTTGAGAGGTATGATTATGTATACAGCTTACTACCAGTCCCAGCATTCGAACCTTGGCTGTGTCTGCTAAAAATACAACAATTTAAGTCACAGTAGAGTAGACTATTTAGATATTGCTGTCTATCTCTTCAGTGTTTTCTCTCTAAGTCTCTCTTGGTTGTACAATCTGACCTTGTAATTATAACAGTCTTACACAGACATTCCTACACATATTTTTATGTAGCACAGTGTGAAAAACAGTGGTTGACACAACAGTACTATTCTGATATCATATGTTACTGAATGCTACACGTCAGGCTGTACTATACCAGAGTAAACACTACCAGTCCAGGATTTACATCTTTATTGGCAGGCACAGTTTTCTTATCTAACAGACCTGTGGAAGGAATGTTCGTTAACACTACCTGACTGTTTCTACACATATTCCCAGATTCCAGTTAATATTATGCACATACCTCTCAATCTCTTAATGCACACACTGTGGACAAAGCTTGACAACATAGGGGTACAAATAGGGACTTGTTTTGAATATTGCTGTCATAAACTTGGAGAGTTGTATGAGTGACAGGATTTGTTTTAATATACATTTTCTGTAGGTTTTGAGGTCTGAAAATTACATTATTTCATGACTACATTTCTGAGATCATCCCACTGATTTGCCAGGGGGACAGAGGAATAGGCAGAAAATATGAGACAGTTATCTGGACATTCTGAAAAATCTGTACAGTTGAGAGGCATGATTATGCATACAGCTTACTACCACTCCCAGGATTTGAACCATGGCTGTGTCTGCTAAAATACAACAATTTAAGTCACAGTAGAGTGTGCTATTTGGATATTGTTGTCTATCTCTTCAGTGTTTTCTGTCGAAGCCTCTCTTGGTTGTACAATCTGATCTTGTACTTACCAACAGTCTTATACAGACATTCCTAGACATTTTTTGTAGCACAGTATGGGTAACAGTGGTTAATACAACATTACTATTCAGAGAATGCAACAATAAATGCCATACAATATCAGAGTAAACACAACCAGTCCAGGATTTAGAGCTTTATTGACAGGCAGTTACAGTTTTATTTAAGTATGACCTATATGGGACTATTACTGTCATATTGTCTGGTTTATTCAGTACAACCTATACAACAGTTGTTTTTACTGCCAGATGACTTTCTGCTACTTTATATTTATTTGGTATGACTACTCCAAGCAGGATTGTTACTCACCAGCCTTGCAATGCAGCCTTTGCAGCCTACTTGCATGGGCTTCCTGATTCACAGCCCACTCAGCTGCAGCTGTAAAGGAAATAGAGACATATTTAGGCATACCTATCCATCACATACATGCTCTGGACTTTAGTAAATAGTAATGGTATGACTACTTGCACACTGCTGGGACATCACCTCTCTGCCTTGCTTCTTGGACCCACTCATCCAAGACCTCCCTCTTTCTCCGCTTCAAGTCGACATAGTGGTGCCTGACCTGCTCACTAGTCTGAGGGATACCAGTGGCACTGGTGAGATCATGGATGAGATGGTCCCAGGCTTCTGTTTTATATTAGGAGCCCTGGTACTGGCCCTGCAGCAGTCTTTTCATCATGTTTTTTTACCAGGAGTCCTACCATGACCTTGGACTCCTGTATGTCCCAGAGCTGCACTCAAAAGTGCAATCCCTCTCCAACTCCAAACATCCTGCCTACAGTGGGAGCTGTAACCAGTTATGAGCTGTATTCCCACCTGTGGGGTTTAAATATGGCCGATTCCCCACACTTTATCATGATTGGATGGTTTTGAATATGCTGAGCTAAGCTAAGCTACGAGCAAACCTGCTTAGCTAAGGTTGGCATTGCTTAAAGGGACAGGTTCAGCATTGCTTACCAATGGGTAAATCCACTTAGCTGGGCTACTCATTGCTTAGCAGTCATATTTACACAATGCTTACACCTGGTAAGCAGAGCTGTACAATTCTTAGAATTGCTTATTTTTCATTTTATAGACTATCTGCTGTATGGCATTGATTCATCATTTATTACATATTATAAATTTGTTTACTGTCCCTAACATCCCCCAATGTGCTTTCATTACATTTATTCATGTGTGACTATACTGTATGGGGCACTTGTGTCTATATGGGGATTTCACAACTTTATTTAATTGACACTTCATATCTGGACCGAATGCAGTACTCTGGTTATCAAATATATGTTATTTAGTAGGTAATACTAAAAAAAAATGTTTATGTACTGCTTTGACATATAAAATGTGAATTGGTTACAGTGGAGATTGAAACGGGAATGGCTGTTTGCAATGTGTACATTCTACCGACTACACTATTGCAATACTGCTAATGTTGGATGTCCTTTGCTATTTAACTTATTGTGCTGTTTAAGCTGGACTAAGCATAGTGAAGCAACGGGCACACCCACGCAGCTACGCTTAAACTTTATCGCATTTATAAAAAAAAAAGAAAAAGTTTTGTTGTGTTATTTTATCTATACCCTTCAGAATATCCCTGCTAATGCTAAACCTGTTATTTTATCAGCTTTCTGCTTTGTGGGATAATTGTCCCGTTTGGTTTTGTCCACATTACTTTCTCTGATGGGTTGGGAGATGTGCACTATGTGCTTATGCTGCTTGTGTTATTCAAATAACGTTTGACTTGATAGCATACCTCTCAACCTCTTAGACCAAAATATCTGGACAAATTCTACAATGATGGGGGGACAAATAGGGGCAGATTTTAAATATTGCTCTTACAGACTTAAAAAGTTGATTGAATAATAGGATTTACATTAGCATGGATTTTCTGATGGATGTGTGGAGTCTTAAACTCAAATGTTTTGTTATTATTTAATTACTTCAATCCTCAGCTATTTGCCAGACAGGTACACATTTTAGGGGGAGCACACCAAAGATATGAGGCAAACATCTGGACATTCTGCAAAAATCGGTACAGTTGAGAGGTATGCTTGGTAGGGATGATTGTCCCTTATACCTTTGACCACTGATGTTTGTTTTCCTGATGGGTTGGGAGTGTTACTAGCATTCTTGCTCATTTTTAATTGCCGAAAGGCAATTCTGGAGTGTAGAGGCGTGTGTATTGTGAGAGCCCTGCTCTCAGACACACCCCCTGCACTCATACACAGCTCAGTGTCCATTTAACAGCAAAGGCAGCATGCCTTCATGAATATGCAAGGCGCGCTGCTGTGTTGTAGAGGCACAATCTGCTCTGTGCAAGAATAGACTTATTCTTGCACGGAACTTTCATGAATCTCAGGGATAGACACATGTACTTTAAATTTAATTCAGAGCTTTTCATAGTTCTAAAAAATGTGTGCATCTTTCAGCATGATAAATAAATATGTGCATTGATTTTTCTTTTGTATAATAATTTAGTATGATAAGATTACCTGTCACCTGTAAGGTTACAGATATCATTATCTGGTCAGGTCCTACTTTATTCTACTTATTTAGAGCTTTAGTTATAATTATGTGAACAAACAAATACTTTAGGAATATTTAATAGATAATTTAAACTACTACAACATGCATAGCTATATAGTACACTATTTGTTGGATTATTTAATATTTTGATTAACAGAAAAGGGCTATTAAACTTTTATGTAGTAATGGGGAATATTTTTAAATGGGAAAATATATAACTAAATTAATAGTCTCTTATTATTTTAGCTTATATATAATATTATATTAATTATTTGTAAGTTATGGTAGATTTGGGCTAATTTTTTGATGAAATTGTAGGCACTGGTTGGTGGAGATATAGTACAGTAGTTTGTCTATTCAATAGGCAAGCTAGGAACTTTGTTATCCATTATAGGTTGTGTTTTATTAGTAATGTATTCAGTTACAACTCTATACTTGTTTTTGTTTTTATGAGCTTTAGTAGGTTAGTTTGCAAAATGGAAGAATGCAAAAAAGGCTGGAATGTTAAGGTGATGGAGGAGTGAATTATAATGTTAATGATAATTTTAATTTATTATCTACTAATGTAAATGGATTAAATAATGGCAACAAAAGGAATATCTAAAATTAAATAGAGGATACATTATATCTTTGCAAGAGACTCATTTGATAGATAAAGATATACAGTATTTAGATAACTTTCATTAGGAAATGTTATCTTCTGCTTCTTTTAACAAAAAGAGGAGCTTAACTGCTATACCTCTGGAGAAAATCTACTGTAATGCCCAAAGTCATGGAATCCATTAATGATTATAATGGAAGATATACTTTTGTAATAATTAAATAAAATGGCAAACTCTACACATTAGCCATTATTATGGGCCCTGGAATAGGTGCGAGAGTGGTTAAAGATCATTTAAGCTTACTACATAGGCATTGGAAGGGTGGTTTCATTTTAGCAGGGGATTTTAACTGAATATCTAGTATAAAAGATAGAAGTGAGCAAAAGCAAAAAACAATGCTGGCATCAGCTAAAACACTAAAAAGATTATTAATAATAATTTAGTTGATTTACTAGTAAAAGCAAAAGATAAGTCATTGTTCTTCATTCATTATTATTTTATGCATGGGATGCAAACTAGAATTGATAGGATTTATGCCTTTATATATTTTCTTAATAAAGGGAATTATTTTAAAACTATTAATGGTCCTATATCTGATCATAATGCACTAAGTATTAATACAGTAATGGATATCAGAAATTTTCAAATTATTTATAGACTCTCAGTATATTTATGATGAAATTAAAAGTACTTAAGAGTTACTTTAAGGAACAAACCAATAATTGCTTATATTTGAATGATAATTTTCAGGTTAGTAAAGTCAATCAATGGGACTGCCTACAATGCATATTAAAGATAAAATGGGAAGATGGGCTAGTAATAAAATTGAAGAGTAGGATAAGGAGTTGTTAGAAATACAAGATGAAATACACAAAGCAAGGTCTGAATAACAAACAAAACAATGAGATAACATTGAAGTCCTTAAAAAATGAATGACAAAATATCAAACAAGGTTTCACACATACAGTGGAGACAGCTTTACAAAAAATAAAATTGCACAGTTATGCGATTACTTCAAAAAATCTACATAGATTACCTAATAGAAGTAAGATGTTAAGCAAAAGGGCACAGATCAATCATATCTAAAATCCTCACACTAATAACCTTACTTCAGACATAGAGCAAATGCATAATATTTTTAAAATATTCCATGAGGATTTTAATAAGGATAAAAATAATAATCTTTATGATTACAAAACTGACAATTTAAAGAAAAATGTAACTAATAAACTTAATGACCAACAAATATCTCTATTGAATAAGTTTATTACCCTGACAGAAGTTAAAGAAGCTTTAAAAAGGTGAAAACGGCAAAGTTCCAGGGTCAGATGGTTTAAATATGGAATTATATAGTTTGTGCCCATCAAATGTTTTAGAATTACTGAATAATATTTTCAGAATAATTCAGAGTGACAAAAAAATTCCTCCCTCATGGAAATTTTCTGTAATCTCACCTAAACGTAAACAAGGAATGATAATATGATAAAAACAAAACACAGGAGTGTGAGCAGGCAGATATAGGAAATCCACATCAACAAGTCTCCGTAGTAAAAGCAATGTACAAAGCAAGGCAGTCTTCACTTCACCTAAAGAATAACGCAGTCTTCACTTCACCGAATAGATAACATTTCTAGTTTATTGGACAGATAAACAGATATGGCAAGTGCTTTCACCCCACTGGGCTTCTTCAAGCCAAAACGCTGTATATTTTCAAAATGCCCTATATATACTTGTTAACAATGACATCATATCCTGTAAAATAATTACATGACACGCAATTATTCAATATAAATTATTAACCATTGCAATCCTGTATATAAAAACAGGAAAATTACTAATTTAAAACATACTAAAAAAAATATAATAAAATCTCTAATAGATTCTTCATATTAAATAAAACTACTTATATAAATACATGCTAATCAGTAAACATATATATATATATATATATATATATATATATATATATATATATATATATATATATATATATATATATATATATATATATACACTGTCCATATGTTAAACCTTCAATTTCCTGCCTTTCAGCATAGGTCTCAGGGGAACTCTATCATTCAACCCAGGCTCCCTATCCGCTCTTAACTTAATAATCCATTTAGTCTCATTCTGGTCTGTATAATTCATAACATCACCTCCACTAATTGTAGGTGTGTTAATCTGTATGACTAAAAACTTATTGTGTTGTATAGATGTTTCTAAAACATGTTTTGATAAGGCATTTTTGTTTGATTTAATGCGAATATTATATTGATGTTCTCTAATTCTATCCTTAAGCCTTCTGTCTGTCTTGCCCACATAAAATTCTGGTCAAGACGTGCAGGAGGCTAAATAAACAATATGTTCTGTATCACATGTCGCCATAACATAAAAGTTAAAACACTGTTGGCTAACAGGGTGTATAAAGGTTGCAGTACTGTCTATCATATAACAAAAATTACAATTCCTACAAGGTTTGGTGGAAGCTGATATAGAATTATATACTTGCTTACTAGCTCTATCAGGATAACAGAGAATTCTCTGAATGTTCATACGATTCTTGTATATGAACGTAGGTACATCGCCCACTATATTACAAATCAGTGGGTCAACAGTTAGAATATCCCAATACTTAAAATAAATATTCCTAATCTCACTGACATCCTGTGTATAGTATATGGATACCTTGGTTCCATTCTGATACTCCAGTGTGCCAGCTGATATATTATTTCCATCACACTCTACATCAGCTCTGCTCATAAGATAAGGAGAAGCATGGTCTTTCCTAAGTGTTTCCACTCCTTCAAAACCCTTTCTAATTTCCTCCTGGCTATAAGCCCTATCAATTAATTGATGGTTGAGATTAGATAGTTATATATATATATATCTATATAAGAAAGTGAAATGGTTATGCATACTGATGGATGCATAAGTAACATATCTTAAGCAGTGTGAAGCACTGCTAAGCAAAGTTTACCAGTATTAAGCATATTTAAATATAATTGCTGGTAACTAAGCACTGCTATAACTAACGTAATAGCTTTGCGCAGAGCTGCGCATCACACAAACAAGCGCAAACAGAAGATGTTTGCGCATAGCTGCTCATCGCGCTAACCAGAGCAACGTCGGGCAACGGTGGGCATTGTAGAGCAACGTAGAGCAATGTCAGGCAATGTAGGGCAACGTCAGGCAACATCGGGCAACATAGAGCAACGTCGGGCAAAGCTGAGCAAAGTCGGTAAAACACAGCCACACCTCCTAACTGGTCTGGCCAGTAGTAAAATAAAAAGCAATGACAGGCCTTGAACCCGGGATACTGTGCACCATAATCACAGTACTGAACCACTAAGCCATGACAGCTTTTCATAAGCATGCACTTTCAACACACACATACATATCAATGGAAGTTTACCCATTGCTAAGCAGGTGTGCCTTCAGCTGAGTTTTTTCAAAACTGGCCAATCACAAATAAGTGCGGGAAATGATGCATATTTAAGCTCCATAGGTGGGAATACTTGCCATAACTGGTTGTAGCTCCCATCTGCAGGCAGCAATGGCCGGTGCTGGAGAGGGCTCTCGTTTTCGAGTGCAACATTGGGGCATTGAGGAGTCAAAAGTAATGGTTTGGCTCATTGTCCATAATCATGAGGATAGACTCCTGTGGGGCCAGTACCAGGGCACCCAATACAAAGCGGAAGCCTGGGACTGTCTAGCTCATGAACTCACCAGTGCCCCAGGTGTCCCTCGGACTGGAGAACAGGTCAGACACCACCACGCAGACCTGAAAAGACGCAAGGTGGATCAACTGGACCAGTCGATCCAGGAGGCCGGTGTGATGGAAAATGCCCCACTACTGAGTAAGTAGCCATGGAATTAAGTATGTAAGAATTGCTATTCTAGTGTATACTATGGATAGGTATGTCTCAATATCACTTCATTTACTTCACAGCTGCAGGTGCCCGTGTTGCGAATCAGCAAGCCTATGCAGATAGGCTGCTAAGGCTGCGCCACCAGGCAGGTTAGTAATTATTCTGCTTGTACTGTTATGTAAAATAAATGAGAGAGCCTGAAAAAAGTGTTTTAACACAATAAAGAAAGGTATAATAATTCTCTAATAATTATTCTGCATGTACTGTTATATAAAATAAATGAGAGAGCCTCTAGAAAAGTGTTTTAAGTCTTTAATAAAGGTATAATTCCTGGAGTGTGTCTGTGTTATTTTCTTTGATATGTTGTACTCTTACATTATAGAAATAGTACTGTTGTATTAAGCGCTGTTAACACACAGTTGGGTAGGCCCATATAAAGTGGATGAAGGGAGTGCCAGTAGATTTTAAGCATATTCACAGTCCTCAACTGTTGGTTCATGCCCAGCATGTACAGGTTAATCTGGCACATGAGTAGCTTGGTATTGTGTTCCCCAGAAATGTCATTGTGCTGGCAGAAATGTAGGGAGCTATTAACATATAACTGATAATTTCACCTAAACATATCTAGATAAGTATAGGAAAGTAGAGCTGTCAATGTACCATCTCAGCAGTAGTGTGTCTGAGCAATTCACAAAATATGTAGCAGTAACATCTGCATCCCGGACAGTTTGTATGTCAGATACAGCTCATGTATATAAAGATCTAGCAAAACCCATTTCACAATTTAAGGACAATTGGGTAGTGTAATAATACATGTAGGGGACATATAACTGCAGTTAATAGGAATGTAGTGTAAACTAGAAGGATATATAAGTTGTTAATGGAGATATCATTTTCCACTCTACTGTATGTGCATAAAAAATGCAATTTCACACCTCAATGGGTATGTCTAATCTCAAAACATTTGTTGGGACATATGTCCTATTGGTTTATAAATATCTGCATTTATTTCAATGCATGTGCCCTGTTCAAATACCACAATATTGGTGGCCTGTTCCCATCAATTAAACCTGCATGCTGTTGTAATGTCCACTGTTGTTCCATATATGCATGTGTCATACTTGCTGTTCAACTGTTGGAACTCTGGTGTGTTGGGTTAATAGGAATATTTATGCATGCTGTTATAGCTAATTGGGAATGCTGCTGACTGTTACTAACCCATATTTTCATTAAATCCCCCTAAACATAGAACGTATGGGAAGGCTGGTCCCAGCGGACCCACCTGTCCCACCTCAGCTGGCGGATGGCACCTGGCACCAGCAGGTCCGGTGCCCAGCCTGGGACCTCCTCCTCCATTGGCCCTGTGCAACCTTCGGGTGGAAGCACTGCAGGGGATGGGGCTCATCCCCCCGTGCAAGCGTGGGCAGAGGAGGGCCACCTATCACCCTCCGAACGGTCTGGGCTGTGGTGCGTAGGGAGATCGAGCGTTCTGTCATTGATCCTCTATGCCAGCTTGAGGCATGAGTGGCGCGACTCATGGGTGAGCCTGCCCCTCCTATGCAGCCTCCAGCACAGCCACCCTCTGGGCTGTGAAGGTGCAGTGGTGACTGCCCATGGGTGGGGATCTCAGTTCCACTGTTGCCATCTGTGGGCTCATGGGCTTAATTTCCGAACATCCTTCCCTGTCAATGGTGTTCACCCACCACATGTGTCATATTCCACCCCTGTATGCGTCTTGTTTGTCCTGTTTGTTTACCTCCCCAACCTACCTCCCCAAATATACCTACATCCCCTACCCCGCATTCCACTCTCACCTGGAAAAAGAAAAAAAAAGGGCAATCTGCTCCAAAAAAAATTACACCCCATACATAGCTGCCCATTTTGCACACTTGTCTACTGGATATATAAAATGTAATTCAATTGGCAGTACAACATACTTTGTTGTCCTCACCCCTCTCCCAGGGGTGGAAGGGTTCATATTTCCCTCCAAAATTATTGCATATGCACAGCCATTGCTGTAAAAGAAATGGGCAGCTATGGTCCTTCCCTATACCAGTCCTGCACATCCCAAGCTGTTTTCCCTACTGTCTTTCCCTCTTTGTGCCCCTTTTTCACCACTGTCCTACCTCCCCATTTTATTTTCTTTCAAAGAGATGAGCATGAGGGTTAGCAGGAGTAAGTACTTTTAAGCAGTAGTTAGCGGGTTTGCGCGAGTGTGCACTTGTGTGCGCTTAGCTAAACATTGCTAAGCTTCAAGCAAACCCGCGCAAACCCGCTTACAACTGCTTAAAAGTGCTTTAGTCACCCTGCATGTGAGGGCCCTTGTTTTGCTCAGCAGCAAAATAAAACACCACTGTCAGTCTCGAACCCCAGATACTCTAGACTGCATGAAGTACCACTAAGCCACAGTAGATATACAGCAGGTTGTTGCTGAAATAGATATATCATGCATCAGAATGAGTGAATGTAAAGGAGAAAATAGGGATGCCATAACACAAAACCTCTTCTGTGGAACTTTACCAGCAGTTGTTGTTGAATTGCATTACATGACTGTGATAAAAGAACCAGCCATTCTAGCAGTAAATTATGTTACAGCAGCACTTTACAACCCCCACACAGTATCAGAGCAGGACAAACACTGGCATATCTGACTAGAGCAGAGGACATACATCCCAATTGTGACTACATATCAGGGATGTCCCTGATTTTGAAACATATGTTAGCTTTGTCCCTCTGAATCCCCTGAAAGTACTGATGTTAGGCAGAAAGGTGGGGTATTACACCTAATGAATAATGACAATATGTAGGAGTTAGACACCACTTGTACTTCAGAAAAGGTGTAGTAATTCATATGCACTGGTTCTGCTGAAGTCTCCACTTACTGTCCCTAATATTTTTAAGGTGTACCTCACTTTTACCTACCTTTACCTCACTCTGTTCAAATATGTACCTGAGTGTTTCAGAGGCCTGGCCGAGGCAGAAACACACAGGCATATCAGCTTTTCTGCTGTTACACACTGTGCAAATAGCTTTGGAAGGAGTTCCACAAGCATACCCTTATGTAGGAGTACAACACTAAAATACTAAAGGATGTAGCCATGTACTGGTAGCAAACGACTGTAACAGTGGCATTGCACCAGTGCTGGAAAGACCTCTGCGTTGCACAGACAGTGAATAACAGCCTAATGTCTGGCTACCATCTGGATAGGTCCACAGTTGTGAGCTATGCAGACAGACTACTTGCCTTGCTAAACTAACAGGTACACAGCAACCATTAAAGTCCAGCAAGATAACATTCACAAAATAATACATAATGCTCTCTGTATGTCTGCATCCCCACCCAAATGTACAATATACCTGTGTGTTCAGGGTCTACCAAGGTTGTAGGCAGGCATACTCAGTACTGAAATTGTCCAGTTTTCTTGAGCATCCTGTGCTAATGTCAACAATAAAAAAGCACAAACTGTGCAGAAGTGAGTACATTAATATTCACAGTATAGCAGTTCACAAACAGTTCATGTGCCAAATGAATACATCTCAATAACTACTTTTGTATGGCAGTTAATTGTATAAGTAGAAAATAAACTACATACTCCCATGTATCTTGTGTTAGCATTTGTAGGGGTGAGTACAATCCTACACTGATAACTGTGTACTGGAAGTGGCAACATTCAGGTCTGAGTACAACATTTAAATCATTGGCTACACCCCTAGCTCCAGATATAAGAACTATACCAACCTTCTGACTTATACAACGGTGTCCACAGCAAACAAGCATGGGCCCCACTTTGGAAAGCTGAAAGGGCTATGCCTACCTGACATAGAAATTTATAGCATTGGGTTGCTATGACAGTGAGTACTGCAATTACCACACAGCAGGCTGCATGCAATTACCAAATGTTGGCCACCAACTGGTGCAGAGGCCATCACATGCACTTGTCCAGATACCTATAAAAGCAGGCTGTACTTGCTGCCCACACATGCAACCATTCCATTGCAGATACTGAGAGAGAGAGAGAGAGAGAGACAGAGACAGAGAGAGACACACCCACCCACACCAGCCGAAAAAAAAAAAGGCAAAGACACACCAAACTGAAAACTATGAACACATGCAAAGGAAAGGTATGTAACAGATATGTATTTACTGGCATGTAGTAGATGTATTTGAAGACTACTCTACATACTTTGAAACATCAATATGTGGCAGCAGTACGTATCTTTGCACAGATGCCCTGCATAACTACTGCCATGGACAAATCAGTGTGTAGCTGTGTGCAGTGGGACATAACTGTGATATATGTAGCTCAGCATTAAATGTCAAACATCTGATCCATGTTATCTGTGTTCTGTACAGTAGTGTGGACAATGGCTGTTTGGGGGAGTAGCGTATACAGCTATATAAACATGGATGTGACAGAGTAACACATGCATGATAGTCATATCAACATGTAGCTTAGCATTGGCAACTGCTGTACCAGGCTAGTATGCTAATCTAGCATTTGCAGCTATGTATACACCCTGTAATATTATTGTGTGCTCACACGTGACACCTGTTCATGTTGCAGCAAAGCCCAACAGGTCAGCCGTGAGGTCCAGGGACTTACAACAGTGAGGACCTTGTGTGTGTATGGCACACACATACAGAGAGATATATCTGTGTCAGATATATTAGCATCTGTACATGTGCATAGAGCAAAGGACATACTGCAACTGTTTCTGAAGGGAGGTCATATATATGTTGGTGAAGGTTGTTATGTGCATATTTGTAAGTAGGTAGTAGTGTGTGGCAAACAAGACAGCATACAGTGCTGGTATATGACATGTGGTGGTTAAACGCTGTGGGTGTAATTTGTTAGGTTTGCAGAGTTGCAGCCAGTGAGGCCTGTTAAAGCCACATGGGCTGAGAACACCTTCAATGCATTTTGCACAAGACTGTGCAATATCATTGCATAACTGTATACCTCGCATACGTCTCATAATTGATATTCCCACCATGAAAGGTGGACTGTATATGTGCCTATATGTACACCAATGGATGTTTATATGTATGTGTGTGTGTGTGTGTGTGTGTGTGTGTGTGTGTGTGTGTGTGTGTGTGTGTATATATATATATATATATATATATATATATATATATATATATATATATATATATATATATATATATATAGAGAGAGAGAGAGAGACAGAGTCATATTTACTATGACAGATGCCTGTTGACAAAGCCATGGCCTCAAGCTCAATGCCGGAAATGCATTGGCATCCCTTTTGCTAAAAACTCTGTACCCATGAACTACCACATAGGTGGTAGTCGACTTAACACCAAAAGTGTGATAAGAGACCATGGGACACAGGTGGACAGTAGTCTCCCCCTTGATAATCACAGTGCCACACTAGTCATGTAATCTGTCTACATGGCACACCTCATCACAAAAGCTGTGTCATCCAGGGAAAAAGAGGTCAGCTTTCCCCTCTACTCATCACTCACAAAACCCATTATAGAGTACAATGCCCCTTCTGGTATGTACCTCACAAGACATCTACAGTAACTGGAAAGGCCACAGACATACCTCACAAAGAGTATTACTGTCCTCAAACAGATGCCCTATGCAGACCGTCTCACAAAACCACAGCTAGACTGTGTCACATACCGCCAACCCAGAGGTGACCTCTGCCTAACATACACAGCTATGTCAAACCCAGAGCTGTTAGACATGCTCCACGTAAACAGATCACAATCTCTACAAGCTACATGCTCTAGGGACCTAAACCTTGTCACCTCAATAAACAGAACATGCTGGAGGGATAGATTCCCATCTCAGAGACATCCCCTACTCTGAAACAAACTACCTGTCAATAGCAAACAAAGCTCCTCAGTAGCACTCGTCATGAATAGTCTTGATGATTGGATGGTAGATAGGAAATACACCCTGGGAATCACCTCTGTGGCTCTGCTTGACAGGGGCAAATGAAATTAAATTACTTGGGTGTCAAAGGCCAGGGTACTGTCTGGCTAGGCTTCCATAGGCCCTAGGGCCAATAGCCTATTACCTACCTATGAACCAATACACAGCCACATGTACTTGTTGCAATAATTGTTATGTGAGGTTGACTGAGTGTGATGTTGAATGTGTTGCTGAATGTGTCACAGTTGTGTATATGTGGGATAGCTTAGTGGGAAACTATTTCTGTCATGGTATTATGTGTCCTAGCTCTGATCCCAGCAAAAGATGTGTATGCTAGTGCTAGCCAGAAAAAGCAGTATGGCATACGGTCTGACGTAGTCCCTTAGTGTTAACTGGGGTGTGCCATTGGAGGATAAAGCAGTACATGTATGCTCATTGATTGGTACTGCTGGTGAATCCAAATCCTGTATGAACTGTACTACAACCTGAAGCTATAGGTCTAAACAGCACAGTATGGTGTATGTCCACATTGCTTGGAAACACTGTTTTGTGTGTTCCCTGTGGTCCTCACAGATTACATACCTCAGGCATAAGGGTTTGTAAGTACTGACACACAGTACTGTATGGTACACACGTAAAGCTCATCTGGGTTGCCATACCTCTTTGTCCTGTATGTATGTCTGATGTGTGTGTGGGTATGCCTGTAACATGCCCTCGGTCATATGTGTGTTAAAGGATATAAGTGCATATCTAGCAACATGTATAGTCTAGTACAGCAGTATGCCACCTATATTCATGAATGTGCACATATTTTAGGCAGGGGTTTTCCATCAACAACTAGTGTGGTATACTGGCAATACTGTAACTGGACCTTACAATCATTGCAATGGATTACATATTTATTTATGCATTAGCTTGATATATACCTCCTGTGGCTAGGTGGTGCATTGTGTTGCATACAGTGTGCCATGTACTGTTGCATAGTCTTACATAGTGGTTTCTCTTTGTTGCTGTGCAGAAAATGTTTTAATATATAGAGCATGTCAGGCACTGTCAGGCAGTTGTGGGCTGAGCACTGATATGTGGTATTGAAAGTGTGTATCCTCTGACAGACAATAGTTTGCTATTTATGGCAGTTCAGTGATATCTGTACTGTAGAATGTTAAGTGTGCCACATGACTTGCTCACACATATTGTTTCATTGTCTTCCAGGGTCATGGCCCACCATCGCAACCCTACCTATAGTCGTGCAGAGGATGAAATCCTAACCACCAGTCTCATCCAAAACTACACCCTGCTATTCTCAGGAACCAGCCAGGACCAGCATGAGTGGACTGCACTGTGGCAAGATGTTGTCCATAGGATAAATGACATAGGCATGCATAACTGGACATATGAGCAGGTACGCCATCACTGCAGTGATTTACTTAGACATGTCCGGCAGCATGCGTCTGATGTCCGTAGGCAACAGCTTGCCACAGGTGGTGGGGTTACCACCCATCCCCCCTCACCAGAGTGGAGGAGCTGCTTCTGAGCCTGGGGGCTCCCGGCCAACAACAACAACAGCACACATGTATCATCATGGAGGCTGGAGCCCCCAGCAAGTTCACATGGAGCGTGCAGGTAACATGGCATATCTGTAGACTACTGTTACCTCTATTCTTAGATCATGCATATGTGAGATGTGTACTGTGTACTTAGAAGATGTGGAACCTGGTGTTGTGCAATACTAATAATTTGGAACAAGATGTGTAGGCCTGTGACTGTCAACCATTGTGCTATTGTAAGATTGCAAACCCACAGTAGCAATGCCACAGTTGTTGCCACTGACAAACTGTTTCATATCCTTGTAGGTCCCTCTGGTGTGACAGCAAGGCATGCAGACCCATGCTGGTGAGTGTGTTCTACATTTAATATTGCAAATAAAATGTGCATGTCATAGGTGAGGTGTAGGCCATGTACACATGTAACACACCTACGCATAATGCATGCTGTGCATGTTTGCTGTGAGACTATGCACATCTCAGTAACGTGAATGGCTGCCTCAAACACATGCAATACACAGAGCATCCCAAACAATTGTGGCTACACTATAGTGGACATTGGATAGGCAGTCAATACACATGCACACAACATACACAACTTCGTCATATGCGGTACATGTTAATATGCTACACATGGCATATTCAGACACACGCTGTAAGGTCACACTCCAGTATCCCAAATGTCATCTATACAGCACACATAATATACTTGAGGGGTAGAGGCCTATCATGGGGCAGTGCAACACTCTTCAACACACAACACATTAATGTTAGGCAATGCTCCCTATTGGGCACCTTACAAACCCATGTAACAACTGGCTGTGAAATGGTGAATGTAGCCATAGTACTGCGGTTCATGTACAGCATGATAGGTGCCGGTCTGGCACATATTAGTAGCCTTGAGTGACCACATGATGCTGCATGATGATGGCTCATGGTACTACACCTCATCCAGTTACAGTAACCACAGTACTACACATAGCATTCATTGCTATACACCTCAATGTTGTGTGTGTGCAAACATATACACCTATACACAATATGCATAGCAATCACCATTTGCACAAAGTGACACATATATGTCTTGTAATGCTATTGAGTGTATAGGTCACATGACACATATTGGGTATGTATGATGTTTAATGTTGCAGTTGTGTTGTAGCATACCATGTCATGGCTGGCACTGGCATGTCCACAATATGTTCTACACTCACCATAACTAATGTACAATGGCTATGTTGAGCAATGGTATTTCATCAGGTATACACACACCACTCATCCTGTGTGTATACATAGCATGCATGAGCTAAACCTGTGTCCACAATTATCTGCTAAAGACACAGACACTCTAATCAGTAATGGATATCTATGTGACACACAGATAAACATCCAGCCATGGTATGTATACCTGTTAGTGATGGTGCACAGCACATTGAAGAGCTTGTAATACTTGCACAGCAATGTTGTGTCCATGTACACATTGCATTCCAGGGTGAGGCCAATCACTGAACAACAAGACACATGCATCAAAGCCATGTATACTGTTATAGCAAGGACTGTCTACACTCACACTGCATGCTGTTGAGCAACACACATCCTGCATGCTGACACGTGTGATATGACTGTTTGTCTTGTGATACTGTACCCCACCATCAACCGCTATTGAGTATGTTCTGGATTGTTGGTTTGTGTGTGTGTGTGTGTGTGTGTGTCTCTGCTTTACTGAGGAATGTATTTGTGTACATGTGTGCATGTGTGCATGTGAGCATGTGTTCATGTGTGCATGTGTGCATGTGTTCATGGGTTCATGGGTGCATGTGTGCATGTGTGCATGCGTGCATGTGTGCATGTGTTCATGTGTGCATGTGTGCATGTGTGCATGTGGACTGACATCATGTACAGGTCGTAAAGTGTGTTTCCTGTCTTCCTCTCACAGGTGCTGAGGTCGGGCTGGTTCACTGCAGCAGGGAACCCAATGTCACTGACACAAATAGTGATAATGAGGATAGGTGTGTTGAGGCACAGGCATGTTTGCCAGGGTCTGTCATTGGGCCACCAATCGACAGTACACAGCTGTCCACCCCATCTATGCACACAGTCATACTGCCAATGAATCCATCATCACCAATGCCCTTAGCTGAGGGACAGTGTACAGTCGACAATGGCCAGGACAGTGTGGTACCTATGGCACATGCATCCGGACACAGCAGCCATACCCAGAGGTCTGGAGTGGTACCACATAGGCAGATGTCCAAAGGTTCTCGTCGGAGCACTGCTGGTCATCATGCCCCTGGCAGACGTGCCACAGGTCTTACAACCTCACGCATGTTCCAGGCTATCATGGAGGCACAGGCACGTATGGAACGGTACACCAGACAGGGACTAAGGGCACAGAGGGCACATAACACTGCTTTAAATGACAGTATCTGTGACCTAGCAGGTGCCATCCATAATTACACTGAGGTCACGGATAGACATTGGGGTGAGACATTAGATGTCCTCCGCAATGTCATGTCCATGTGTCAGGACAGTGCGGGATGGTTGAGACGTAGATGTGGACGTATGCCAGCAACATCAGCAGCTGGCAGTCGCCGCAGAAGTCCCTCAAGTCACAGCCGTTCCTGTAGTGCCAGTACCAGCCCCAGCAATGTTGGGGGTGGGCTGTCCATAGACCATGCTAGAAGACCACGTGCACGTGGCTCTGGACAGTCCCAGCAGGGACATGGGTCCAGTGTAGATATGTCTACCTCTGAGGATAGTACTCAGTCTGGCTTAGTACCTGATACTGTCAGTAGCATCCCTGCCAGGCACAGGTACCATATCCGTGGCCTGAGATGGTGATCTGTAAAGCCTGGCAGGTACAGTTTGTGGCTGTCCCACAAATCCCTGTATATGGCAGCCACATGGTGGAACTGTGTGCATGCAGACACACACACACATAAACCAGACACCTAGGGCTAACACATACCCGCACATATTACATCAACATTGGCCCATACCAGTACTCTTGGCCCTCACACACACACACACACACACACACACACACACACACACACACACACACACACACACACACACACACACACACACACATACATGTCGATTGTATGGCTCAATGTAGGCCTCTGGCAAACCAACAACACACCCTGTGCATATGATGAAACTTGTGCCACCTCCTGTCATCTGTAACATTGATGCAGGAACAGGCTAACATGGTGCTGACGCACAGGGTGACTTTATAGCAGTATAGCAATGTTAGCATGTTGTCAGCAGTAAAGTGTAATGATATCCTTGAAGGTGTAGCTGAGCAGGCATTTATTTATTTATTTAGTTATTTAAATTTGTTGACCGGGAGTGTCTGACTGGACGTGGGTTCATTTTCAGTGGAGGCCCGGGGAGAAAAGCTCCACAGTAAAATAAACAGACAGTAGTTACATTGGATTACATAGTGATTAACAATTTAACATAGAAATTACTTACAACACATTTACAGATGAAGAACATAGTACATCAGTAGACAACTATAATCTTTATCTGTAAAGTACATAACAGGCATTAACAAATGTAACAATGAGAAGTTCCTGCTGTATAATAAGTACTAGGCTTATGAGCATCTGAGCTTGCTATCATCAAGGTAGTTAGTGGAGGTGAAAGAAAGGTAGTAGTTGGATGGGGTGGATGATATTAGGGTGGGAGTTGTGAGGGCATAGCCAGCATGTTTTTAGGTGCGCTTTTAATAAAGTTTTGTAGTTGGTGCATGATGGTATGGAGGTAATTGTGGGTGGGAGTGAGTTCCATAATTTGGCTATAGTGCAAGAGAATAGTGCTTCACCAGCAGAGTTATTGGCTTTAGTGATCTGCAAGTGATTTTTGTTGCTGGATCTCAGTGGTCTGGTGGTGCGATAGGGTTGGAGTAGATTCTGGAGGGATGGGACATTTAGTGGATGGTTTACTA
Organism: Protopterus annectens; assembly: GCF_019279795.1. Classification (NCBI taxonomy): domain Eukaryota; kingdom Metazoa; phylum Chordata; order Ceratodontiformes; family Protopteridae; genus Protopterus; species Protopterus annectens. Next base: position 322,919,792 of record NC_056736.1, read on the forward strand.
GCTTGTGGGTGAGTGAGAGTTGATACCACTGATGGAGGTGAGGGAGTTCAAGCCAGCCCAGTTCAGTAAGTGAGAGACAGTGGTGACTATGGTAGGATGCCCCTGTGGCGAATTTGGCAATTTTGTTGTAAGGCATGATGCATTAAAGCTGTGATTGTCAATGTAGTATTGTTTACACTAGTGTTAATCCCAATAGTGTATTGTCCACCCACGTGCCACTTGGCTGATGTCTGTAGTATTGGCAGCATGTGTTAGAGAGTGGACAGTACGTGTGGGATGTTTGCAGCACAGGTTTGCAGGTGTACATTTGTGAACATGGTGGAGGTGCACTGTATGCATGTACAAGCATAGTGGACACATGGACAGGGTGACATGCCCTGTATTACACAGTGTTAACACTCCATAGTTTCTATTGGTGGCCAGTATGCATTGTACTACACACATGTTGGAACTTGGGTACACATGTGTGTATGACATGGTTTGACACTGTGCTGTGGGTGATACTTACTATCTGTCATTGGTTTGCATTCTGGTAGTATACATAACCTCAACAGCCTGACCATAAACAATCGTTAGATGATGTCTTGACAACTGACACACAGATGTAGGACAAACAGTAACATTGTACCCTTCAGGAACTATACTATGCCAGTAACCAGTGGTGTTCACCTGCACCCATTCCTGGGACCACTCCTGATTGCCATATAGCTCACTTAGGTACAAGCAAACACAGTAGGGATATGTCCATCCACGTCTGGAAATGCATACTGTGGCCTATAATGCATTCTCCAGATGACACACACACATCCTCCACAATGGTATCATACAGACAGATACCTGTTGTCAAACCCATGCTGTAAAGCTATAAGCCAACTAAAGCATGGTCATCCACCTTTACAAAACATAGCATCCTCACAGTACCACATAGGTAGTAGCCCCCAACATGTTGACAGGTACTGATGTGTACATACAGCTAAGTGTTACATCATTTCTCCTTTGGTAATCACATTTCCAAAGGTATTTTGAAATCCCTCTGTAAATCACATAAGCAATAAGGGGTCTGCATGCATATCCACAAAGGTTGTTGTACACCTATAATGAATAGCCATCATTGACAGACTTTGCTGCATTTTAACTGGTCTGAAATATACCTCAGGCATAAACCCTCACTCACACTATTCAATAGAAACTGTAATGAGTGTGTGTGACACGGATTACCTAGGCCAGGGATTACTGCAGTGGCTGAGATTGTCACAAGCATACAAATTTGACCTAAGGTCTGGAAAGCGGCAGCACACTCTGGCAAAGATAACAGATGTGTTCATGGAGAAAGCAGGGTTCCCACCTATGAAATAATTGAGGTCACATGTACGTATATGTATTTGCCACACAGCTAACTGACGTGCAATGCACATACTGTTGTCATTGTTATATGTCATGCAGTAGAAAAAGCAAAACCCACAACACAGTGACCAAATGTGTCACATACATAGAGCACACACCCACTCACCAAGTGCAGGATTCAAACCCCTACCTAACTACTTTATGATACAAAAGCAGTATGCATTTACACAACGTGCTATACACATTACTGGGAGTTCTCCTTTCCACAGGTATATTTGTAGGATGGTGACATCATCAGACTTGACAAAGATAAGTATACCACTTTTAAGGTGTTGTAGTTGTTTCCCAAAAGGTTGCTCCTCTACAAGGAGATACACACACAGTCATACAGTTGTCAAACGCAGGATTCAAACCCCTACCTAACTACTTAATGATACTAGAGCAGTACGCATTTACATGACATGCTATACACATTACTGGGAGTTTTCCTTTCCACAGGTATATTTGTAGGATGGTGACATCATCAGACTAGACAAAGTGGGTTACATTAGATGACATTAGGTGGGCTACATAGAAGGATTTTGTAGACACTTTGGCAATGTGATCATCAAAGGAGAGTTTACTATCTAACTGGGTCCCCAGGGCCATAATTACATTCTCCATACATACTGGATTACCACCTATGTGGTAATTTGTGTGCACTTTGTTTTATACAAAGGGGATGACTATGCATTCTTTGGCATTCTGCTTGAGGACATTGTTTTGACACCAGGTATCTGTCTCTGTAAGACCCTTCTGTAGGATGTTTGTGTCAGCTGTGGAGTCAATTATGGACCACAGTTAGCAGTCATTTGCAAACTTGTTCAGCCATACTCCTCCCGTGCTTGCCTGTACCTCTGAGCAGTATCTAATGAACAGGTGGGGTCCCAGGACCAATACCTGTGGGATGCCATTTGTGGCTGGTTTAGAGTCGGACATTGCACCCGCAACTCTGAACATGTGTGTTTGATCTGTGAGCCAGTTGGCCACCCATCCTGTGACATAGCTGTTAACATTCAAGCTGGTAAGCTTGTCCATGATGCCAGAGTGGATAATGGTGTCAAAAGGCCTTAGTGAGGTCCAGGTGGGCTCTGTGGACTACTTTCACCTCCATCTATGCCCTTGGTAACTGTTTCAAATAAGTCAACTAGGTTTAGGAGCCAGGATCTACCTTTAACAAAGCCAAGTTGGGTAGAGTCCAGTGTCTGGAGGTCCCCAATGTCTCTATTTATGGGTTCCATGATAATTTGCTCCATAGCTTTGCAGACCAGGCTGAGTAGGCCTATAGGGCAATGGTTTCCTGGTTCTGTTGTGGCACCCCCTTTGTGCAGCTGGATGACTGTTGCTGTATGCCATTCTTTGGGTACATTGCCTGTGGTAAGGTTGAGTCTGGACAGTGAATGTAGGTGAGGGTGTAGTTCCTTTTGGGGCTGGTGTAAGTCGCAGCCTGGGACACCATCCAGTCCCACTGATGCTGTGTTCTTAGCTTTGGAGAGGGCTGTTTTTACCTGCATGTCCATGAAGTCTGGTGCTCTGCATTCTTCTGGGATGGACACAGGCCCTTTTGGGGGTGATGTGGGAGGGAGTTTGCACTGAACTTGTCCCCCAGGATGTGGGCAATGTAAGTTGGTTCAGTGTATCTTTTTTCCATTTTGCAGTAGCTGACAGCATTTTTGAGAGTTGCCACCTAAATGTTTGGTATAGCTAATGAAGGCTTTGTGGCTGTTATTCTTACATTCCTTGGCAATTTGTCTTTAGAAGCTGGCCTTGGATTATTTTATGAGCAATCATTGATTCTTCCTAATAATGATCAGTGATGCCTTTTCTTATGTGAAGTTTGCTCTATCATGTGTTCATTCCCTCCTTCTGTTGTATAGCTTATTTATGTGTGACAACCAACAGATTGGTTTCCTATTTTTGGAGGAGTGCATCTTGGTTTTATTTGGCATGTCTCAATCCATGCATCCCTGTAGATGTTCATAGAATGCACTTGTAAATGATTCTGCAGATTGTATAGCATTATCCTATAGCAAGGGTGCTTTTGAACTTTCCACTTTGGTCTTGAGAAGTGTGCTGTTTGCTTTAGAAACTTTCTTCACAGTGGTTTCCTTGACTGTGGGGGGGTGTGATGTGGATGTCCAGTGTGATTACTTTATGATCTGATATTACCAGCGAGGGGTTTATCTCTGTTGTGGAACACTGGTACCCCATGTTGGTGATGATCAGGTCCAGTATGTTGTCACCTCTAGTGGGCATGGTGACCAGCTGTTCCAGAGTGTTTGAGTTTTTAAAGTCTAGGAAGCATTGGGCAAAGGACGTTGTACATGAGTAATTCTCCAAGTCAGTGTTTTGGTAGTTGTAATCTCCTCATATAATGGCGTTTGGTAGGACCTTTATATTTTCCACTGTTCTCAGGAATACTGAGTGAGGTTCCTGAGACAAGGTAGGTGATCTGTAGCAGGCAACAATCTGATAAGCAGCTTTGCCCAATGTTAGTTGCACTTGCATGGTCTCCAAGGCCTCATGCTGTGCCACTAACCTGAAGGTGTGGGTATCCATAAGGTAAATGGATACACCACTTCCTTTTGTATTTCACTCTGGGTTTTGGTGCTGAAGATCAGAGGGATTGTGAGTATTTTACATGGAGCATGTCCAACAGCTCTGTGTTTGACATAGCTTTGTATGTTAGGCAGAGATCACCTCTGAGTAGGCGATATGCGAGAGAGTACAGCTGGAGCATTTTGAGAAGGTCTGTGTATGGCATGTATTTCAGGCCGCTAATGCTATTTGTGAGGTATTTCTGCATGCTTTCCAGTTGTTGTAGATGTCTTGTAAGGTACATAGCAAAAGGGGTGTTGTACTCTATTATGGATCAAGTGAGTGATGAGTAGTGGGGAACAATGTCCTCTTCTATTCTGCATGAGACACCTTTCGTGATGAGGTGTGCCACGTAGAAGGATTTCCTGACTACTGCGAGGATGTGATTATCACAGGTGTGTCCACTGTCCACCTGTAACCCAAGGTCTCTTATTACATTTTCAGTGTTAAGTATACTACCACCTATGTTGTAGTTCATGGCTACAGAGTTTTTACCAAAGGGGATGACAATGCACTTTTTGGCATTGAGCTTGAGGCCATGGCTTTGACACCAGGCATCTGTCTCAGTGAGGCCCTCTTGTAGGATGTCCACATCTTCAGTAGTTTTGATTATGGCTCCTAGTTTGCAGTCATCTGGAAACTTCATTAGCCACAGACCTTCCATGTTAAAGTTTACTTCAGGGAAGTAGATACCAGACAGGACAGGACCCAGGACTGAACCCTGTGGTACTGCACTTGTCTCTGGTCCAATGTCGTACTTGGAGTCTGCTACTTTCACAGTTTGTGTTCTGTCAGTTAGCCAGTTGGCAACCCATCTTGTGACATAGTGATTTATACCTAGTTTGGTGAGTTTATCTATAATTCCAGAGTGGGGGATGGTGTTGAAAGCTGTTGCAAGATCTACATAGGCTGTGTGAACCACCTTACCCTTGTCTACAGTTCTGGTGACTGCTTTGATGACTTCTATTAAGTTTAGGAGACATGATCTGCCTTTTACAAACCCAACGTGGTTGTGGTCCAGAGTTTGGAGATTACCAATGTATTTTTTTATAAGTTATATGATGATGCATTCCATGGCCTTGCAGAGCAGGCTCGTCAGGCTAATGGGGTGCTAGTTCCTGGGGTCCATGGTGGCTCCCTCCTTGTGTAGTGGGATAACTGTCGCTGTGCGCCATTCAGCAGGCACAAAGCCTGAGGTGAGTCTATGACTGAACATGGTACATAGGTGTGGTGCCTGTTCGTTCTGTAGTTTGTGTAGAACACAGCCTGGGATGTTATCTGGTCCCATGGATGCTGTGTTCCTGGCTTTGGAGAGTGTTTTTACCTGTGCAGCCATGATGACAGCAACTTTGCAGTCTTCTGTTATAGAGATGTGCTCTTTCATGGGTGAGAGGGGGGTAAAGTTAGCACTGATCCTATCTGCCAGGATGTTGGCAATATCAGTTGGGTCTGTATATTTAGTGCCATTGTGCCATAACTCAGAGCAGATCTGAGTGTTGCCATTGAGATTCTTGACATAGCTATAGAATGCTTTGTGACTGTCTTTAGAATCAGTGTCAATTTTGTTTTCATAACTAGCTTTGGAGGATTTTATCATGGATCACAGCTTCTTACTGATGTGGACCATGGAGCTCCTCCCCTCATGGGATTTTACCCTCTTTTGCAACAGTATTTTCCTTCTGTTGTGCAGTTTGTTTATGGCAGGGGAACACCAGATTGGCTTCCTTTTCTTGGAGGATAGCGTCTTGGTTCTGTTTGAGATAGCATGATGCATGTAGTCATGTAAGTGCTTATAAAGTGCAATTGTGAAGGATTCAGTAGTTGTAACTGCATTGTCCATCTGCATGGGTGTCCTGCAGTTCAGCACTTCTGTCTTTAGAAGCATGAAGTTGGCTTTGGAGACATTTTTTAACATGGTTTCCTTAATGGGGGTGTGGGTCCAGGATGTGGATATGTAGGGTAATTAGCTTATGGTCAGATGGGACCAATAAGGCGCTGACGTCAGGTGTGGAATACCAGTCATGCATGACAAACCAAACCCCGTAACCAACACAAATAACCACAAAGTGAGCTAAATGCTACTCATTGCCAGAAGTCTCAGCCTCAAGATGCACACACTTGAGGCACTTCTCATTATGGAGAATATTGATATCTGTGCAGTATCAGCAACCTAGTTCAAGGCTCCAGACAGCACACCAGCACTAGCAGGATACTACTCATTCCATGCCTTCCAGCATCAGAACCTGAATCATAGCACATAGGGTGAGGATGTATCCATATTCATCAAGGATACCTACACCTCTCTCTACATGCTCTCTACAGGATATGTGCCCATAGAATGTTGCACAGCAACATTCTTCACATTCCACAGGGTGGGGCCACAAAACCCCTTGGCATTCATGGTCTATGAGCCTGACGAGTGTGTTCTGCAAGGCAATGGAGCCAATCATAATGGAAGTCAACAATACAGAGATTGGGAACCTTCACACAGCTGAGCACACCCTGTTTGGCTTCATTAAATGCAAACCATGCCTCCTGAACTGGGATGATTTCTTTGACAGTTACCCAGGCTACAGATGACTGAAATAAGCTCCACACAGCCTACCTATACCTCACTAAGGCCTTTGACACCATTCCCCAGTCAGGTATCATAGATGAACTCACCAACCTGGCCATGAATCCATACATCACAAGATGGATTGCAAACTGGCTCACAGATAGATCCCACACATTATGAGTTACTGGCTACATGTCAGACTCTACACCGGTAACGACTGGTGTCCCCCAAGATTCAGTCCTGGGGTCCCTCCTGTTTGGTATAGACTTCTCAAATGTACATGCCAACACAGGAAAGTTGTGGTTGACTAAGTTTGCTGGGAAATGTAAAGTGTTTGCCATAATAGATTCCCCGGAAGACAGACATATTCTCCAGAAGGGACTCTATGGGACAGATGTGTGGTGTCAGAATCATGGCCTCAAGCTCACTGTGGAGGAATGCATAGTGATCCTCTTTGTTAAAAACATAATACCCACAAACTACCACATGAGTGTTACCCCCTTAAAAATGACAAGGTGATAAGGGATCTGGGGACACATGTACATAGTCATCTTTCCTTTGACAACCATGTTGCCAAAGTGATTGGGTGATCCTATGTGCCCCACCTAATCAACAAAGGGTTTGCATCAGGATCCAAAGAGGTAGTGTTGGCACTCTACTCTTACATCATCAGACCCATCATCGAGTACAGTGCACCATTTTGGATGTACTCGACTTAGCAAATCCAGCAGCTGTAGAGACCACATAGGTACATCACCAAGAGGATTACTGGCCTCAAACAGTTGTGTTATGCAACACAACTGGTAAAACTAAATCTGTTCTTCACAAGGCATCACTACTCAGAGGCACACTCTGCCTAACATACAGAGCCATGTCCAACACATAACTGTTGAACATGCTCCATCTACACATAACAGCATTGAGTCACCCTACACATTCCAGGGATATGAACCTCATCAGAACAATGAATACAACATGCTGGTGGGATAGAGTACCATCCCAGACACTTGCCTTACTGTGGAACAGAGTCCCAATGTACATCAGATAGAACCCCTCACTGACACTCTTCAATTGGAACCTTGATGAGTGGATGGGAAATAGACAATTCATGCCAGGCATCACATCAGCAGCCCCATTAGAAATGGGCTTAGGGTACTAACTATTAGAACTAGGCCTTGGGAGACTACCCAATGGTGTGGTGAAAGCTGCCCAACTTGAGTAGGCTGATATATGCCTTCGTGGAGATAGTCTGCTACATACCTATGAACCTATGTGACAGGTACATGTCTACAGATAGTAGATGTGTACTTCATTGTACAGTCATGTTGTGCAGCAGGCACATGGACCACATACACTGTAATGCTTACAGATACTGGTGGCTGTTATGTACAGTGGGAAAGATGTGCACCTCATGTCTTTCGTGCCATTGGGATGTGTGCTGGGTGGGACGGTCCTGGATGGCTCCCTGTCATGGTCACCCTCTTACACACATCTCTGCTCATGCATCTTTGGCTGATTATACTGTGTTCCCCCTACATATATAGAGGTACATAAGTAGGTAATAGGCTATCTGCCTGAAGGCATATATTAGTATGGCCAGAGTGTGCAGCTATCACCACCCGTGGAGTTAGTTCCCTAGGCCTCTGTGTAGTAGAGCTGATGAAGTGATGCATGGTGTGACAGTTCAGTTTCACATACACTCATCAAGGCTCCTCTGGAAGAGTGTCAGTGAGGTTCTCGGCTTAATGTCGGTTGGGAGCCTGTTCCAAAGCAAGGGAAGTCTGTGAGTTAGTAATGTATCCCTCCAACATGTTCTGTTTAATGTTGTGATGATGATGAACTTGGGTTTACTTCAGATAGCACATGTACATCAGTTCTGCATTGGACATGGACCTGTCTGTTGGGCAGATATCTCCTGAGTAGACAGTATGCAATTGAGTACAGATTGAGTTATATTCAGTCTTGTTGCATGGGGCAACTGTTTGAGGCCAGTAATCCTCTTGTTGAGGTACTTCAGTGGTCTTTCCAGCTGCTGAGGATGCACAGTCAGATTCATTGCAAGTGTGTTGTGGTACTCTCTGATGGGTCTGATGACTGATGAGTAGAGGGAACCTTCTTTGACCTACATGCAAACACTTTGGCAGTTTGTGGGAACACATAGCATGATTTTCTAACCACTTTGTGAATATGTTTCTGGAAGTGGAGATGACTATCCACATGTGTCCATAGATCCCTTGTTATCACCTACATATTTAGGGTGTTGGCACCTATGTGGTATTTGTATGACTGTAGCTCAAGGCCATGATTTTTACACCACATATGTCTGACTGAGACCCTTTTTAAGGATGTCTCTGTTGTCCCAAACATCGATTATGACAACTTTTTTGCAGTCATCCACAAACTTTGCTAAACATAGCCCTTGTGTGTTTGACTGTATTTCTGAAAAGTATACACCAGACAGGAGGGGTCCCAGGACTGAGCCATGGGGGACAGCAGTTGTTACCAGCTTGAACAGGAGACCACAATTCTTACCTTGTGGGATCTATCTGTGCCCCAGTTGGCAATCCATCAGATGACATACATATTTATGCACTGGTTGTTGATTTTGTGGATATGACATGTGTCTGGGATGTTGGAAAAGGGCTTTTCAAGGTCTATGTGGGACATGTGTAGCTCATTTCATTGATGTATGTCCTGGGTGACTGCCTTGAAAACAGTCTAGCAGGTTTGGAAACCATGATCTGCCCCTGACCAAACCAAAATTGGTAGGGTTGGGTGTTTGTAGGCTCACAATAGCTCTGTTTATGAGTTCCATCATGATGGACTCCATGGCCTTGCAGATCAGGCTTAATAGGCTTATAAGACAATAGTTCATATGGTCTGTTGTGCACCAACACTTGTGGAGTGTGCCAAATGTTGCTGTAACACATTCAACAGTTTCATATCCTGTACAGAGGGTGAGTCTCAACAGACTGTTCAGGTGCAGGGTCTGTTTGTTTTGGAGCTCACATATGACACAGCTAGGGAAACCATGTCATCCCATAGACGCCATGTTTTTAGATTTGGAAAGTGCTGTTTAACCATTGTATATGTGATTTCTGGGTTTTCACAATCTCCAGGTATGATAATGGGCCCTTTTGTCAATGAGAGGCGGGTAAATATGTATGAACCTGTCTGACAAGATGTTGGCAGTGTCAGTCATGTACATGTATTCATTTGCAGTTTGCACTGACTCAGAACATATATGTGTTTACATTGATATATATGACATTGCAAAAGAAAGCTTCATGGTTCTCTATGGACTCTTTGACAATACTTTTGCCAGAACATGGATTGGATAATGTTAGGAGTGCTCATTGTTTATTGATGATGCTGATCAGAGATTTATTGATCTTCTTTGAATTTTCACTTTCTCTAAACAAGTTCAGTACTTGTAGTACATAGTTTGATTATGACAGGAGTCCAATATATTATATGGGTCTGTTTTCATATAACTGTGTGCGCAAGGCAGGATTGGTGAATAGTGACAAGTTTCTGGGGTAAGAACTGCAACTGCCAGATATGTGTGTCCCACTGTTGTACTCAGACATAGGTTCATAGGTTGGTACTAGGCTATCAGCCCTAGGGCCTATACAAGCCTAGCCATAACAATTCCCTGGCTATTTCTTCCCACACTATTTACTTCCTTGGACCCCTGTCTAGCAGGGTGACTGACGTGATCCCCGGGGTGAATTTCCTTTCTCCCATCCAATCATCAAGGTTCCTTTTGAAGAGGACCAAAGAGGCACTCTGCTTGACATGTATGGGCAATCTATTCCAGAGTCTGGGGAGTCTCTGGGTCAGGAACCTATCCCTCCAGCATGTTTTGTTTATTGTGATGACAAGGTTTAGATCCCTGGAGTGTGTGGCTCTGAGGGATTGGGATTTCTTTAAGTGTAGCATGTCCAACAGCTCTGGGTTTGACATGACCTTGTATGTTAAGCAAAGATCGCCTCTGAGTAGACGATATGCGACACAGTATAGCTGGAGTTTTTTAAGGCGGTCAGCGTAGAGCATCTGCTTTAGGCCTGTGATTCTTTTAGTGAGGTTTTTCTGCGGCCTTTCCAGTTGTTGCAGATGTCTTAAGAGGTACATACCAAATGGGGCATTGCATTCTATAATGGGTCTAATGAGAGATGAGTACAGTGGGACAATGACCTCCTTTTTTCTGGATGAAAAGCCCTTAGTGATGAGGTGTGCCACATAGAAGGATTTCCTGACTGTTGTGGCGATGCGGTTATTGAAGGTGAGACCACTGTCCACCTGTGTCCCTAAGTCTCTTATCAAACTTTCGGTGTTTAGTGTACTGCCACCTATATGGTAATTCATGGATATATGTTTTTTCCCAAAGGGGTTAACTATACATTTCTTGGCATTGAGCTTGAGCCCATGGCTCTGGCACCAAGCATCTGTTTCTGTAAGGCCCTTTTGTAGAGTATCCACATCATTTGGGGATTCAATAATGGCTCCCAGTTTGCAGTCATCTGCAAACTTTATTATCCAGAGTCCCTTATTGTTGGCCTGTACTTCAGAGAAGTAGATGCCAAACAAGAGCGGTCCCAGGAGAACCCTGAGGTACTCCACTTGTCACTTGTCTGGAGCTGGATTTGGAGTCGGCTACTTTTACAGTGTGGGTTCTATCAGTAAGCCAGTTAGCAACCCATTGGGTGATGTAGGGATTAATGCCCAGCTTAGTAAGTTTATCTATGATTCCAGAGTGGGGGTGGTGTCAAAGGCCTTGGCAAGGTCTAGATAGGCTGTGTGGACCACCTTACCCTTGTCCATGGCTCTGGAGACTGATTCAAAGAAGTCAATCAGGTTCAGGAGACAAGATCGGCCCTTCACGAACCCAAACTGGGTGGGGTCCAGTGTTTGAAGGTTGCCAATGTCTTTGTTTATAAGTTCCATGATAATATGCTCCATGGCCTTGCAGATAAGGCTTGTCAGACTGATGGGACAGTAGTTTCTGGGATCCAAGGTGGATCCCCCCTTGTGGAGTGGGATAACTGTAGCTCTGCGCCACTCAGTGGGCATGAAACCTGAGGTGAGGCTATGATTAAACATAACACTTAGGTGAGGTGCCAGTTCATATTGTAGTTCATGTAGTACACAGTCCGGGATGTCATCTGGTCCTATGGATGCTGTATTCTTAGCTTTGGAGAGTGCATTTTTTACCTGTGTGGCCATTATTACCAGACTTTGGCAATCTTCTGGTATTGAGATAGGCCATTTAGGGGGTGAGAGGGGGGTGAAGCTAGCACTGAATCGATCTGCCAGGATATTGGCAATATACTTGGGATCAGTATATTTAATGCCATTCTGTTTTAGCTCAGAGCAGATCTGTGCATTGCCATTTAGATTCTTGACATAGTTATAGAATGCCTTGTGGTTGTCTTTGGAATCTTTGGCAATTTTATTTTCGTAACTAGCTTTGGAGGATTTTATGAGGGATCTCAGTTTCTTACTGAGGCTGGTAAGGAAGTTTTTTGCATCCTGGGATTTTCCTCTTTTCTGCAACAGTTTCTTCCTTTTGTTGTAAAGTTTGTTTATGGCAGGGGACCACCAGATTGGCTTCTTTTTTTTGGATGAGAGCATCTTGGTTCTATTTGGGATGGCACGATTTATGCATGAGTGGATGTGCTCGTACAGTGCCTTAGTGTAGGATTCAGAAGCTGAACTTTCAGCTCCCGTCTGCATGGGTGTCATGAAGTTTGTCACTTCTGACTTGAGTAGCATGAAGTTGGCTTTGGAGAAGTTTTTTATGGAGGTTTCCTTACTGGGGGGTGGGGTGGGATGTGGACATTAAGGGTGATTAGCTTATGGTCAGACCTGACTAACGAGGGGTTGACCATAGGTGTGGAGCATCGATTTTCCATGTTGTTAATGACTAGGTCTAGAATATTGGAGCCCCTGGTGGGACTATGGATTAGTTGATCCAGGGCATTGGAATTTATGAATTCCAAGAACCGTTGGGCAAAGGTGTTGGTACATGAGTAGTTTTCCCAGTTAATGGCAGGGTAGTTAAAAATCACTCAGTATTAGGGTGTTTGGTTCTATCTTAATATTTTTCAGTATGTTTAGAAAGGTGTAGTGAGAATCTTGGGGTATGGTGGGGGATCTGTAGCAAGCTACAATTTGAATTGCAGTCTTACCTTGGCCTAATTGTGTGAGCATGCCCAATATGACCTTTCAGTATGTTGTCGACTGACATTTGCTTCGTTTATTTAAGTGTGTGAGCATGCCCAGTATGGACATATATACTATATGTGTGTGAAAAATCAAGTTGTTTTTTACTTCAGGGCTCACCTTTGTGTTGTACATCGACAGGAAGCACGCTGTGCCTGCAGGGCTTCCATGAGTCACTTTGCATAGACTTATCAACATTTTTACATAAGGGGGGACAGCTATTATTTGTACATTTTTACCCAGGGGGCACACCTGATTGTTACTGTGGGTGTACATAGGATGAGGGGTTCACCTGACACTTATACACATTTGCTAGGCCTGCACTGCTATGTCAGGAACTCCATTTCAGTCTGTACTGTTGCCTATTGTACTGGCTTGAGGCATACTACTGTACTGCAGAACTTAGCTTCCAATTTCACGTATATTAGTTTGTGACTTCTTAGCCTACCCAACCCACATCACACTGCCTGGCCTGCTGTTATCTGTCTGCATAGGCCTGGGGGGAAGTTCAGAGGGCATGATACAGCATTTGTTTGTGTTTGTGTTAGTCTACAATTGCCCTGCTGTGTCTGTGCCAGTGAAATGCTGTCATGGCTTAGTGGCTCAGTACTGTGACTATAGTGCACAGTATCCTGAGTTCGAGCCCAGTCACTGCTTTTTATTTTCCTGCTGGGAAGACCTGACTGGTTAAGAAACAGTAAAGCAGGTGTGAGCATGTTTACCCGACTTTGCTCGACTTTGCCTGACTTTGCCCAACATTGCCCAACATTGCCCAATGTTGCCCAACGTTGCACTAGTTTGCGCGGCATGCAGCTCCATGCAATTGTGCTTAAATATGCTAAATAGTGGTAAAATGTGCTTAGCACTGCTTTATATTGCTTAAAATAGGGCAATCATGCCTCAGGTGGTGCTGCAGGGCTGCCTATGTCAGATGCACATAGTACACTCCCTATACATGTTTGAAAACAGGTAGTGTCATGTTAGGCATCCCTTTTATTGTATGTGCGAGTCAGAGAGAGGTGCCATTTCCAGAGTTCCTACTGAGTCAGTGTATGTGCTATGCGTTGCCTCATTGCCAAGGCCAGGGCATACAGGGCACGCCTCCTTCTGCCTACTGGGGCAGGCTCAGGTTGTCCCTCCCCCGAGTCATGCTGTGCCTGTGTAGGCCTTGGCAATGGTGGAGGGCTTTTTGGCCCTGCCCCATGCTGTTCCTGCTGCAGCTGTTTTCGCAGGATCATATTGTGTAGCATGGCACATACCATGACAATATGGGTACATGTAGTTGGTGAGTACTGCAAGGCTCCACCAGATGTGTCCAGGCACCAGAACCGTGACTTGAGCATCCCAAACACATGCTCAATAATGTTTCTTGTTTGTGCATGTGCCTCATTATGGAGTTCTTGTTCGGGTGTGTGTGCATTTCTGATGGGTGTCATCAGCCACGGCTCCAGTGCGTATCCAGCATCTCCCACTAGGTGACCATCAGGGATGTTCCCATTGGCAAATCTCTGGTACAGCTGCGTCAGATGCCAGATGTGGGAATCGTGATAGCTTCCAGGGCAGCCAGTACACACATTCATTATTATGCCATGGGCATCGCACACGACCTGGCAGTTGATGCAGGGGAAGCCCTTGCGGTTGATGTAGATACTACCCTGCTTACCGGGTGGTACTTTGATGTGTATGTGCATGCAGTCTATTGCACCCACCACCTCAGGGTATTCTGCTATTTGGTGGAAAAGACGCATATTGCTGGCCAATACCTCACTGGAATTGGGGAAATATACATGCTCACCGACATGTCCTGACATGGCATCCAGGAACTGGTGCAGTACCCTGGATGCTGATGCCTGTGAAACCCCCATCATATCACCAGTTGGTCTCTGGAAGATACCTGTAGCAAGTATTCGTAGGCCAACACATACCTTGGTATCCACTGGGATGGGTTCCCCTCTGTTGGTTCTGTGTGTGAGGCGTGGCTGGCACAGCACAACAATTTGCTGCAGGAGGTCTCTGTCCACTATATAGCGCTCCACTATCTCCAGCTCATGTAGCCCCTGGTAGGTTACCCTGGGTCTGTACACTCTTCTCCGTCTCCTCACTGTGGGTTGCTCAGCAGCATTCACAACATCACCACCCTCAGCACCTTGCACATGTTGGTTAATGATAGCAATAGCAGCCCCTAACATTTTGTCAGCCTTAAGCTTTTTAAGTTTTCACTCTTTGTATACTGCAGTGTTGCAGAGTTCTTGTGAAAAAACAGGTTAGACTGCTGTTTGCAGAGTTTAAAGTGCTGGGCTGGGCTGGGCTAGTCGACTGCCTGTGTAATTGGCTGATTCTGATATGTTTCACCTGGCAGCTCTGCTAGTTATTCTTGGTTAACTTCCTACTACTTCTTTTCCTTCCTTTTTCCCTTTCTGTTTCCACAAGGGGCAGCACTGCGCAAACACGCGCACACACGTGCACACACGTGCACACATTGTGTGCCCATTTGCAAGAAATTTCAGATATATCCACGGCGTATGCCTTTGGTTTCTTGTTTTCAGCTAGGACAACTGTAGACACACCTCTTGCAATCATGAGCAACTCAGGGCAAACACAAGCCACTGTGCTCCAATCAGCTTACAGTCTTTCAGACATACCCCCTTATGATGCCACCTATCTTCTACTCTACTACTCCCCTACTCCTACACTTACACTCTAGGGACATGGCTCACAAGCCGGGTAAAATTGGGATTCACTATCCTTATCCTTATTTGCATAGGATTGCCTACTAATGCTTGGTTACATCGCTCGCACTGAGCTTTTCCCCTTTAGGAACCACTACTCAGTGGCCATGCTGTTTTCAGCCTGCCATTCACCTGCATGGCAGAACAAGCTTTTTAGTGAAAATGCCCATTTGCGGCTATTTTTCTCTTTTTTTCATTTTATTTAAAGCGCAGCACGTTTGCGTGCCGCTGCGCTACACTTAAACATTGGCGATCTGGGAAAAAAAATAATGGATTTTAAGAATTTACAACATTTGCAAATGCCAATGGCCTTATATTTGGCCATTGGCATGCTTCCTCCACTAGATGCATCCTTTATTTGGAGCTATCATAGCTCCATTTATCTATTTGCAGAACAGTACTCCGTTACCAACGGAGTACATTTCTGCAAATAACACTACTCTTATACGGACAGGTTAGTGTTTCCTGGATAGCAAATTTACCTAATTTGCATAGCTTTCAGCAGCAACTGAGGTAATTTGTATACCATAACACTGTCCATGCAAGAATAGCTTTAGAAGCTCTCATGCACGCCCCTGCCGGTTATTGCTGAATCGCTCGGCAGACATATTGCCTGTCTGCCGTCTTACACTACTCTTACACTCCGTGCAAGCCTTCGTAAATCCGGCCCATAGACTATTTGAACTTGAGAATTTTAAAAAGTTTCTCAGATTCTATGTACGTTTTGTGGACGACCTTTTTTGGTATGGGTAGCCAGTGAAAATGAATTACAGGGTTTCTTAGAACAAGTAAATTTGTTGACACCATACTTGAAATTTAAAATGAATGCATCAATGACGTCAGTTCCATTTTTGGATGTGTTTGTAGAAAGACTCCCTGGTGGTCTATTGAACACGGGAGTCTTCAGAAAGTCCTGTTATAGGAATTCACTACTACACAGAGCCAGTATGCACCCTAAGTTCATCTTTAGGAAAGAGGACAGGCTATGCGAGTCTCCCGCCTTAATCCCACGGAAACAGGTTTCCATAGTGAACTATCTAATCTCAACCATCAATTAATTTATAGGGCTTATAGCCAGGAGGAAATTAGAGAGGGTTTTGAAGGAGTGGAAACACTTAGGAAAGACCATGCTTCTCCTTATTTTATGAGCAGAGCTGATGTAGAGAGTGATGGAAATAATATATCAGCTGGCACACTGGAGTATCAGAATGGAACCAAGGTATCCATATACTATACACAGGATGTCAGTGAGATTAGGAATATTTATTTTAAGTATTGGGATATACTAACTGATGACCCACTGATTCGTAATATAGTGGGCAACGTACCTAAGTTCATATACAAGAATTGTATGAATCTTCAGAGAATTCTCTGTTATGCTGATAGAGCTAGTAAGCAAGTACATAATTCTATATCAGCTTCCACCAAACCTTCTAGGAATTGTAATTTTTGTTATATGATAGACAGTACTGCAACCTTTATGCACCCTGTTAACCAACAGTGTTTTAACTTTTATGTTATGGCGATATGTGATACAGAACATATTGTTTATTTAGCCTCCTGCACGTCTTGCCCAGCATTTTATGTGGGCAAGATGGATAGAAGGCTTAAGGATAGAATTAGAGAACATCAATATAATATTTGCATTAAATCAAACAAAAATGCCCTATCGAAACATGTTTTAGAAACATCTATACAACACAAGTTTAAGTTTTTAGTCATACAGTTTAACACACCTACGATTAGAGGAGGTGATGTTATGAATTATACAGAACAGAATGAGACTAAATGGATTATTAAGTTAAGAGCGGATAGGGAGCCTGAGTTGAAGGATAGAGTTCCCCTGAGACCTATGCTGAAAGGCAGGAAATTGAAGGTTTAACATATGGACTAGTATATATATATATATATATATATATATATATATATATATATATATATATATATATATATATATATATATATACTGATATATTTATATGTTTACTGATTATCATGTATTTATATAAGTAGTTTTATTTAATATGAAGAATCTATTAGAGATTTTATTGTGCTTTTATTTAGTATGTTTTAAATTAGTTATTTTCCTGTTTTTATATACAGGATTGCAATGGTTAATAATTTATATTGAATAATTGTGTGTCATGTAATTATTTTACAGGATATGTTGTCATAGTTAACAAGTATATATAGGGCATTTTGAAAATATACAGCGTTTTGGCTTGAAGAAGCCCAGTGGGGTGAAAGCGCTTGCCATATCTGTTTATCTGTCCAATAAACTAGAAATGTTATCTATTCGGTGAAGACTGTGTTATTCTTTTGGTGAAGTGAAGACTGCCTTGCTTTGTACATTGCTTTTACTACGGAGACTTGTTGATGTGGATTTCCTATATCTGTCGGCTCACACTCCTGTGTTTTGCTTTTATCATATTACTACTTTTATACAGGAGCGTTTACTCCTGGGTAGCATCTCTTGACATTTTAAGGAATGATAATAAGGTAATTTCCTCATATAGACCTATTTCATTATTAAATGTAGACTATAAAATATTTACCTCTATTTTCGCTCAAGATTAAGAGATATAGTAGATAAATTAATAAAGCTCAAACAAGATTTATAGTCAACAGATTAATGTACAATAATATAAAAATAGTAACTATTTTAGATTTAGCAAAAACAATGAACAATAAATCGTCCCCAGTTAGCTTAGATATCAAGAGTTGCTTATTCTATAAAGTAGAACTACTTTTTTAAAACTTTAGAAGCATTTGCATTTCTAGAACAGTTTATTGGAATATTAAAAAACCTGTATACAGACTCCAAAGCATATGTTAAAACTATCTTACATTTCTCAAGGATTCACTTTAAACAAAGGCACACAGCAAGGGTGTACTTTGCCCCCTCTACTATTAGCATTAGTTATTGAATCCTTAGCTAACAATATAAGAAGCAATTAAAAACATTGATGGAGTCTCAATTACTAGAAATTATCAGTCTAAAATACAGATTTTTGTGGATGATATTTTACTAACTATGAGAGATTTAAATTATTCAATCAAAGAAATAAATGAGGAAGTTGAACATCTCCAAGAAGTATTCCTGTTGAAATTTAATAATAATACAACTGAAACTTTAATGTTAAATCAATTACTAGACAGTAAGTTTAAAGACAGATGTAAATATACAGGGGATTCAATAAAGCCTACACAATCATTTTTGACCATGTGCACATTGTAGCATGATGCGTACATGGCCGGAAACAGTTTTAGATTCAGTAAATGCCACATAGCAGTGCACACCAATGAGCAAACATGGAAACTTCTGTGGCATGCTAATTACAAATGTATGCTGATAAAGCAAATCAACACAGTGGAGTGATTCAACATGCTGCAAAGCTTATATATATATATATATATATATATATATATATATATATATATATATATATATATATATAGACAAATATATAGATATAAGTTGTACTATCATGTACTCAACTCACATGAGGTTGAGTCTTCATATGCTTGAAGCCATTCCATGAAAGTCAGAATACCATATTCTGGTATACCCGACACAAACACTGAACCTCAAAACTCCCTACTGCTCTAAACCCAGAAACAAGCATTACTATGGGTCCAGAAAGGGGCAAGGTTGGATAGTCAGTAACATTGTTTTTTCACATTCTGACATTTGCAATGTGGGATATGGTTTTGTACTCAACCACTTGTGAGCTGAGTTAATGATAGTAAATATATATCTATATATATATATATATATATATATATATATATATATATATATATTTGTGTGTGTGTGTGTGTGTGTGTGTGTGTGTGTGTGTGTGTGTGTAATGGGGATACATTAATGCAGTGCTTCTTAAGAACTTTAGTTAGTTTTGATACTGCCTGTCTTTTAAAGTCTTTTATAAAGTCGGAAGTATAATGACTGATTCTAAACAGACTTCATACTACTTTTGCCTTAGTAGAAGGTGAGATGCTACATATGACCTTCATTTTAACTGTGTAGGCTAACATCCCCTTGTCTGATAATTCAAATTAATTTAATTCCAAATAACATCCCCTTGCCTGATAATACAAAATAATTTAATTCCAAAATACTTTTATGAAGTTCATACTTATCTTTATTTCATCTCAGACCCTTTTCTCCAAGTCTCCTGAATATGTATCTTAATGTTTCAGCATGTCACTAGCATTACCGTAATGTCTTACATTTTTCATGCCCTGAATCACATACTGCGTCATGTGCTAGACTGTCCCCCAGATTCTCTATAGCTTGCATGGAGTGCAAGATCGGTGCAGGAGCTCCAGCAGGCAATATGTCTGCCATGTGATCCAGGAACAGCCTGCAGGGGCATGCATGAGCACTTGTGCACTAATCCTGCATGGACTAAGACTCTGTATGCAAATCACCCCATTTGCAGGAGAAATATATGCAAATGAGGTGATTTAGCAATCCAGGAAGCTTGCAACCGGCCGTGCAGGGCTAGTGCAATCTGCAGAAATGTACTTGGTTAGTAACCAAGAACATTTCTGCAAAATCCAAAACAGAGCTGTGACAGCTCCAAATAAAGGCTGCATATCATGTAATAAGCATGCCAATGGCCAAGTATAAGGCCATCAGCATTGCAAAAAGTGAAAAAAAAAAAAATAATCAACTTTTGTTTTAGCCGATCTTGGCTGTTTAAGCGTAGGGCAGCGGAATGCAAATGGGATCGGGATGGAATAACAAAATAAACCTAAATTAAGCATTCTAACTAAAATCAGTATTCTGCCATGCAAGTCAATGGCAGGCAGAAGACAACATGGCCAGTGAGTAGGGCTTGCTAAGGGGGGAGGCTCAGTGTGAGACATGTAATTATGCATTAGCAGACAATCCTATGCACATGAGGAGAATGATAGTGAATCCCAGTTTTCCCCAGCATGTGAGTCAGGTCCCAACAGTGTAAGAGTAGGAATAGCTTGGTGCAAGCCTAGGAGTTAGGTGACATCATGTGGGGGTGCGTTAAGCATACTGTAAGTGGAGTGTAGCCCTGTCGCTCGGGTTTGGTCCTAGCTTAGCACAGCTAAGCTAGGGGATGTGTCTAAACCTGCCTAACAATCTTTACAATGCCTAAGCAGGTGTGTGTGCCATGCACTGGGTTTTAAAGGCAGAAAAAAAAAGTTAAACCAGGAAATAGCAGCAGTGTGCACATTTGTGCACTCTGTTTGCACGGTGCATCCCCGGGCTTAAACAGGAAAGCAATGGGAAGGGAAAACAGCAGTAGGAAGGTAAACAAGGAGAACAAGCATAGCTGGCAGGGCAGGTGAAATGTATCAGACTCAGCCAAGTACACAGGCAGCAGATCAGCGCAGCCCAGAACACTACTATAAACTATGCAAATATTTCCCCTCTGGTTTTTCCCTCACTCTACATCACTGGTGTAAACAAGCGGGGAACTTTTAACACTCAAAACAGCAAAATGATAGGGGCTGCAATAGCTATCATACAACATCTTGTGGAAGAGGCTGAGGGTGGTGAGGATGTGAATGCTGTCGACCAACCCACAGTGAGGAGACGGAGAAGAGTGTACAGACCCAGGGTAACCTATCAGGAGCTACATGAGCTGGAGATAGTGGAGCACTATTGGGTGGACAGGGACCTCCTAGAGCAAATTGTTGAGCTGTGCCGGCCACACCTCACACACAGAACTAATAGAGGGGAACCAAATCCCAGCGAATACCAAAGTATGTGTAGGTCTAAGAATACTAGCTACAGGTACCTTCCAAAGGCCAACTGGGGATATGATAGGGATATCACAGGCATCAACATCCAGGGTACACCACCAGTTCCTGCATGCCAAGTCAGCACATGTCGGTGAGCACATATATTTCCCTAACACCCATGAGCCGTTGACCAGCAATATGCAACTGTTCCACCAATTAGCAGTATAACATGAGGTAGTGGGAGCTATAGACTGCACGCACATAGGCATCAAAGCACCACCTGGTGAGCAGGGTGGGTCTACATCAACCGCAAGGGCTTCCCCTCCATCAACTGCCAGGTCATGTGCAATGCCCAGGGCATAATAATGAATGTGCGTGCTGGCTGCCCTAGAAACTATCACGAATCTGACATCTGGCATCTGACGCAGCTGTACCAGAGATTTGCCAGTGGAAACATCCCTGATGGTCACCTAGTGGGGGTTGCTGTATACGCACTGGGGCCTTGGTTGATGACATCCATCAGAAATGCACACACACCCAAACAAGAACTCCATAATGAGGCACATGTACAGACCAGAATTATAGTAGAGCATGTGTTTGGGATGTTCAAGTCATGGTTCCGATGCCTGAACACATCCGGTGGAGCCTTGCAGTACTCACCAGCTACATGTAACCAAATTGTCCTCGTATGTGCCATGCTACACAATATGATCCTGAGGAAACAGCTGCAGCAGGAACAGCACGGGACAGGGCCACACAGCCCCCCAACATTGCCAAGGCCTGCACAGGCACAGAGTGACTCAGAGGAGGAACAACCTGAGCCTGCCCTTTAGGCAGAAGGGGGCATGCCCAGTATGCCCTGGCCTTGGCAAATAGGCAACGCATAGCACATACACTGACACAGGAGGGACCCAGGGAATGACAACTCTCTCTGACTCTCACATACAGTAAAAGGGATGCCAAACATTACACTACCTGTGCTCAACCATGTGTAGGGAGTGCACTATGTGCATCCAACATAGGCAGCCCTGCATCACCACCCTCAGTACTGGGACACCCATAAGGTAAGTGACTCACACATGCTAGTCAGGGGGGTTCTCATACCCAACAACAGTCAAAGCCAGCAGGACAGGTGTAGACAAACACAAACAAAGGCTGTGCTATGGCCTCTGAATGATGCCTATGAGTAACCGCCCCCCCCCCCAGGTCTACACAGACAGACAACAGCAGGTCAGGCAGTGGGATGTCAGTTCTGAAGGGTAGGAAGTCTGAAACTAATATGTATGTAAATAAAAGCTAAGATCTGTAGTACACTGGTATGCCTCTAGGCAGCATGATAGGTAAGACTACAGAATGAAATTCAGTATCTGACATACCAGTACAGTCATAGCAAATGTGCACATGTCAGGTGTGCCCCCCCCCATCCTATGTAGACATGTAGTAACAAGCAGGTGTGCCCCTCCAATCCTGTGTAGATATGTAGAAATAGTTAGGTGCGCCCCACCATCCTACGTATAAATGTAGTAACAGTCAGGTGTGCCCCCCAATCCTGTGTAGAAATGTAGAAATAGTCATGTGTGCCCCCCATCCCATGTAGAAATGTAGTAACAGTCAATGCCATGTGATTGACAGATACCCTGCAGAAACAGTATGCTACCTGTAGGTGTGCAACACATAGGTCAGCACTGCATTACAGACTACCTGGACTTGATCCACACATTCAGTACAGATGGGCATACTGGGCATGCTCACACACTTGGAGAAATGAAGGCAATGTCAGTCAACAACACACTGAAAGGTCATACTGGGCATGCTCACACACTTAAACACATGAAGGCCCTGTCTACAAACACCAGTGGACCAGATATAACTGGCAGTCGCAGATGTCAGGGCAGACACTCCTCAGTATGCACCACACATGCTTTGCACACACAGGAATACAGACATATATCTAAGGACAACACACTATAATAAGCCAAAGGTAGACGTACATAGATGTGTGGAAGAGGGTGCCTGACAAGGAGCCAGCCAGTCCTGTCCCACCCAGCACACAGTCAAAGGGCCACAACCACATGAGGTTCAGATATCACTCACTGTAGATACCACTGGTATCTGTCAAGAGTACAGACCATGTGGTGCACGTGTTAGCTGTGCAACATGACTGTACAAGGAAGGTGTCATCTAGCATCTGTATACATGTACCTGTGAAATATGACCCTGTGTGTACTCGCATGTGGTGTGTCAACCTCTAGATGAATTGGTTATGGCCCATGCACACACACTGCCCTCCCCATAGCCCTACTATGACAAGCCTGCTGAGGTCATCCACTGTGAAATACACCTTTGGGAGAGCTGTAGCCCATTAATCTCTGTGGCGTGTCCTATAACTGTGTACTATTATAGTGTAATAATCTAGTTAGGTAGGAGTTTTAATCCCAGACTTGGCAAGTGTGTCTGTCTGTGTAGAGAGCAATGCTTTTTAGGGTAGCCACACTCCCTGAAATTGAAATTCACTACTTTGGTAAGGCTGCTGATATCATCCACCTAGAAATATACCTCTGTAAAGTCTGTAGCCCAGTAATCTCTATAGCACATTGAATAACTGCGTATTGCTATAGTGTGATACATTAGTTAGGTAGGTGTTCTAATCCCAGACTTGGCAAGTGTATGTGTGTGTGTGTCTGTCTGACTCTGTGTAGAGAGCAATGCTTTTTAGGGTAGTCACAACTCCCTACAATTCAAATACTCAACGTTGGCAAGGCTGCTGATTTCATCCCACCTAGAAATACACCTCTGGGAGGGTTGCAACCCAATAATCTCCACAGTGTGTGCCATAACTGAATACTGCTATAGTGTGATATAGAACTCAGGTAGAGTTCTATTCTCACCCATGGCAGTTCTGGATGTTTTGCATGTGTTTCAATGTCTGTGTAGGGAGCAATGCATTTTGGGCTAGTCACACTCAGCACATTTTAAATGCCCTACTTTGGCAATCTTACTGATGTCATTTATTGTGAAATACACGTTTGGGGAAAGAATTCTCCAGTAAACCCTGTGGTGCGTCCTATAACAGCTCCATGCTGTAGTGTGATGTATACCTCTGTTAGGGGTTCTATACCCACATATGTCGGTTGTGGATGTTTTCTGTGTGTTTCAATGTCTCTGTAGGGACCAATGCGGTTTAGCCTAGCCACACTCACTACAATTCGAATGTCCTACTTTGGCAATCGTGCTGAAGTCATCCAATGTGATATACACCTTTGGGGAAGGAGTACTCCAGTAATCTCTGTGGTACATACTATAAGTGCGTAGTGCTTTAGTGTAATAAACTAGTTAGGTAGGGGTTCTACTCCCAAACATGACTTGTGTTTGTAACTCGTATCCTGTGTGGAGGTGGGTGTGAGTGTGTGACACCTGTGCCCAATGTGGAGTGGGTTTTGCAAATTTCTTATATGGTGGCCCTAGTATATATCACAATGTCCACCATACAGGGATAATAGATGTGAAATAGCAGAGAGGCTGGAGTGCAAACATGTGACACCAAGGCCAGGCAATCACAGTTAGCAACCCCAGTATTACCCAGAGCACACTCTCAACCCATGTCTCATACACACACACATGCCTAGGCAACAGCCAATATATGGGTAGTACACTGCATATTGGCCACTGATAGTAACTATGGAGTGATTGCAGAGGGCATGGTACCCTGTCCATCTGTCCAATAGGCACGTACATGCAGACAGTGCACCTTCTCCATGTTCCCCACTGAACACCTGTAACACCTGTGGTGCCATCACATATGACACACAAGGACATACCATGCCTGAAAACATGCCCTGTATGAACAGATGCCACTGACACCAGGGAATGCTGTTAGCATGCTATCAATGTAGGTGCAGGGTAAACCTTCTGTCCATTACCAGTTCACACCACAGATGGCCAAGACTGGCACATCAGATGATAATCTGTGTACACAACATGGGCCAGACACCCCAGGTACAGTTCCACATGTCACTGTACATGCATGTGGGAGGTGTGCACATCCCAGACACTGTCCATGTCATGGACTAAGGAACACACACATGGTAAGCGATGCACAGCATTGGCCACACAAAATAGTCACCCAGGTGACTGGATGGGGGATACAATATCCACCTGTGTGGGCAAATGCCGAAACTACAGCCCTGAGCCACAATGCAGACCTTTGCCATGTGGCCTAATGTCAAGGTATACCCATCCACCTAGCCTTGTATAGCCATCTAGCACAGTCGACCACCACACACCCATGCAGAAATGCACCCATGCATGTCAGTACTGGCACCCTGTGTGTTTGTGTGTGTGTTGTATGATGCGTATGATCACATCCACACTCACTACAACCCCCATTGCCATACTGAAGCATGCTGTCTGATGTCAGATACCTTCCCATACCCTTTGCCCATATAACCACCATATGACCTGTGTGGTGCATGTGATACCTGCACAGTAATGTGTTATGGCAATCTCACTAGTAATGAGTTGTAATCCTGGCCATGCCAAGTGTGTCAATATGTGTGCATCCCTGTGAGAGAGTGTCTGTGTTGACGCTGGCACCTGTTCATGTCGACAGGCACATATACTTCACCTACTGTATAGCTACCATATCCCTGCTGCAGAGGTCACTCACCATCACATATATGTTCTGAGGGCTCCACAACAGGTAACCTATGTGATGCATCCAGCAACTGCATAGAACTGTAATAGCACTACATAGTTGCAGGGGTTTGATACCCTGTGCTGGTAGGTATGTGACACAAACATGCTTAAGTGTTACTCTCCCACCCCTCACTGACTTGTCTTTGCCTCTATCTGCCTCTCTCACTCCCTCACTGGTGGATTTAGAGATCTACACCTGCTTTGCTTAGGCAGCAGCATGTGTATTTTAGGTAATGCTCATGATCAGCTGATGGCCTCTGCATGAATTGCAGCTCTCCCCTGGCTGATTGCATGTGGAACAGCTGTGGTAACATTCCCATAGCCAATTGCATGGAAACACATTCCAATATCTAGGAACATCATGTTGGTGTTGGGTCTTTTCATTCACTGTGAGCAGGAACTTGATCTGTTGTTTGGCAAACAGCATCTCAGATGGATTGGGGATTTACCTTTGACAACATACGCTGTGGAAACAGGGCAACACACAGGAGGGGGATTTGCCTGACCTGACTACAGACTGTAAGTGCTGCTATACTGCATTCGGAGTAATAGGTTCATAGGTAAGTACTAAGCTATTGGCCCTAGGGCCTATATAAGCCTAGCCAAATGGTACCCTGGCTTTTGCCACCCAAGAAAATAATTTTCCTGTGCCCCTGTCAAGCAGAGCCACAGAAGTAATCCCCAGGGTGAATTTCCCATCCAATCATCAAGATTTTTCTTGAAGAGTGCTAATGAGGAGCTTTGTTCGATATAGATAGGTAGTTTGTTCCAGAGTATGGGAAGTCTCTAGGACAGGAATCTATCCCTCCAGCATGTTCTGTTTATTGTGCTGACAAGGTTTAGGTTCCTAGAGCATGTACCTTGGAGGGATTGGGATTTCTTTAAGTGGAGCATGTCTAACAGCTCTGGGTTTGACATAGCTTTGTATGTTAGGCAGAGATTGCCTCTGAGTAGGTGATATGCGACAGAGTAAAGCTGGAGTTTTTTGAGATGGTCTGCATAGGGCATCTGTTTGAGGCCAGTTATTCTTTTTGTGAGGTATTTATGTGGCCTTTCCAGTTGTTGTAGATGTCTTGTGAGGTACATACCAAAAGGGGCATTGTACTCTATAATGGGTCTAATGAGTGATGAGTAGAGGGGAACAATGACCTCTTTTATCCTGGATGAGAAACCTTTTGTGATAAGGTGTGCCACGTAGAAGAATTTCCTGACTACTGTGGTGATTTGATTATCAAAGGAGAGATTACTGTACACCTGTGTCCCAAGGTCTCTTATCACACTTTCAGTGTTAAGTAGACTACCGCCTATGTGGTAGTTCATGGGTACAGAGTTTTTACCAAAAGGGATGACAATGCACTTTTTGGCATCGAGCTTGATGCCATGGCTTTGACACCAGGCATGTGTCTCAGTGAGGCCCTTTTGTAGGATGTCCTCATCGTTAGGAGTTTTGATTATGGCTCCTAGTTTGCAGTCATCTGTGAACTTTGTTAGCCAAAGACTTTCTGTGTTAGCCTGTACTTCAGAGAAGTAGATACTAAACAGGAGAAGACCTAGGACTGAACCCTGTGGTACTCCACTTGTCACTGGTCTGAAGTTGGATTTAGAGTCTGCTACTTTCACAGTGTGGGTTCTGTCAGTGAGCCAGTTGGCAAACCATCTTGTGACATAGGGATTTGTACCTAGTTTAGTGAGTTTATCTATAATTCCAGATTTGGGGATGGTGTTGAAAGCACTGGTGTGATCTAGATAGGCTGCGTGAACCACCTTACCCTCATCTATGGCTTTGGTGACAGCTTCAAAGAAGTCTATCAGGATTAGGAGACATGATCTGCCTTTTACAAACTTGAACTGGATAGGGTCCAGTGTTTGGAGATTACCAATGTCATTGTTTATAAGTTCCATGATAATGTTGGTAATGTTGGTTTAATAGGGTGTTAGCAGATATGGCTGTCCTGCATGTATTAATACCTGCCATATCAGTTCTATGTTTATGAGGACTCCCCGTCTGTAGAGTCATCTGCAGACTGGGCAGTGTGTGGTGCCTTTGGTTTCATGTGTTACCCACAGAGAATGTATCTGTGAACTGCAGAAGGTAGTGTGAGGATTGCAGTTTGTAGATGGTGAAAGCCTTGATAGTTACTGACTTCATATCCCTCATAGGACATATGTTATAACAAACCCTGTTACAATACTAAATGCATGATGTTATCACAGCAACATTTCAATATTGGCCCTATGTATGTGCTTCCAGCCACAACTCTGTCAACCTTTGTACATATGTCATGCATTAAGAGGTGCATATGTGCTGTACACCATGATTAGTGTCATATCTGATAACAAGCCAGTGAGATATCAGACTGCTACACATGTTATGCACAGTAGGGGTTATATTTGATGACATAACCTGGACATTCTGTGGTTGTTTGTACAGTACTGTGTACTTATGGTGAATGTCGACAGTGTGTGTATTGTTAATATGCACCTTGGCCTGTGTATGGACTGTGGTAGATGTCATCATTCTAAGTCCCGTCCTATCTGATGTTACATGCTGCTCCACTGTATGTTACTGTATAGGCCTACATGTTTGTAGGGCCATACACACACATGTCCCATACCATAGACAGGCATCAAGGCACACTGTGTCGTGGTTCAGTATATAGGGTTAGTGTGTGAGCGACACATATGAGGATGATGTGGGACAGATAGTCCATTTATTGTAATATTATGCTAGCTTACCATATGTGGCTGTGTTCACATTGGCTGTGGTTATGCACTTTCACACAGGTGTATCTTACCCTGTGCTGTGACATGCCTGTAGAGCCTGCTATATATGCAGGTACATGTGCATTCCCCTATAGGAGATGTAGGCCAGTGTTCAGCCAGTCTGCCTGTAGCCTGCACAGTGCTTTGTTACATGCCTAGCAGCTTAGTGTACTTACCCAGTGAGATGTCATGTCCAGATACTTGCCAGATGTACTGCTGCTGGGCCACCCTTAACAGTCATGTATGTCAGACAGAGCAGTGGGATGCTGTACAGATGTTTGTCAATATCTAGTGGGTAGTATGTGGCCATGGCACCTCTGTACCAGCAGTTATTATGTGTCAGGACAGATAGAGGTGTGTGAATGCATAACCTATGGGGTGAATGTATACCAGCTATTATGTGTTATACCCATCTACATGGCTGTTAACATCCATATTGTCAGGCTTGGTCCACATGTTCTGCACTAAGGGGTTCTGTGTATACCTCTGGACTGTACAGAGTATGTCAGAATGTCCACATCTATTGGCCAATATCTCTGCTGTAGTCCACAGGAGCATTACATGCTTGCAGCGGTACTGTACTATGATGTCCTTAGGATGTCTGTCAGTAGCCAATGGAGCACATGTGAAAAGCAGATGTGACCTCCCACACACACCATGTCTGTGAAGACAATTCCTATTACAGTAGCAATAGTCTACTAATATACCTGCTATACATACCTGACATCCACTTGCAATACAAAGTTGGGACTATAGGGGCTGAGGTAGGGCTACACCCCATGTTCAGGACATATGATGAATATATATGTACATATGATTATCCAGATATTTATATAGATAATTACACATGTACATATCGACATACAAGGATGGGTATGTATATGTGCATAGGTATGCATATACACACCCAGATATATACATATACAGAGCATTATAAGTCTACACATATACAGATAGTGATACATATGCACATATATGTATAACATGCTGCCATTCTTGCCAGCAGCCCACTGCTGTTGTATTCCCCACACATACTTTGGGGCTGGAGCCATATACGTGTGGGCTTCACCTACACAATACACGTGTGCCCATATGCATTCCAGAGTCTAGTGTATGTAACAGTGGTATATGGCCATGTATTATTGAGTCTAGGAGGGGATACACCATACATAACCTAGGCTGTTACAAAATGTGGGGGTATCAGGGTGAGCTGCCTTAAGGTATCTGGATGTACTGTACCATACATTTCACCTATCTTGACATTACTTACATAAAGTGGGTTACTGCAGGCCTACTGCCTCCTGCCATACAGACTGAAATGTTTGCCAGTGTGCCTGTGATGGTGTCAGTTATGCCTTGTTATGTAACAGTTTCATCTCATTTGGTCAACTGAAGTATTTACCACCTAGTGATTGTGTACAGAGTGCAGAGAGACTGCTGGACTATACATCTGTATCACTTACTGTTGATTGTGTGGTATCCTGTGGCCCAGTCTGTCTTCACTATTGTACGATTTGGAGGGCTTGGCCTGGATAGCAACAGTTGTGAACCTTTCCAGACTACTGTATTAATATAACTGTTTCACAGTTGCATTACTCTGTTTATATGGATGTCAGTGTCTGAACAGCTATATGACATGGCATATAAAACTGTAATAGTACACAAATAAAGGTTTTCAATTTCTGCAAACCTGTGTGTGGTATTTTATCCTATGACCTCTCTGTGGGTATATGTTGCAGGCACCGAATGTCATTTGCATGGGTGGCTCATCCAGTGTCCAGTTGTTAGGGTGTTAACTGTAGTCATAGTGGCTGTTCCATATTGTGTGCACCTACTACATAAGTGTCTTACTGTACATATCTCTGCATGTGTATGTGTAGTCACATATGTATATATATATATATATATATATATATATATATATATATATATATATCTGTGTCTGTATATATGTGCCTGTGTATATGTATCCTGGGGATATTGGTAGCTTCCACATTTTACATTTCCTATGGGAGCCAGACTGTACTGCATAATATGTTACCAATACCAGCCTGACATCATACATAGGTTCATAGGTTGGTACTAGGCTATCGGCCCTAGGGCCTATACAAGCATAGCCATTACAATTCCCTGGCTATTTCTCCCCACAGTATTTACTTTCCCTGGACCCCAGTCTAGCAGGGTGACTGACATAATCCCCGTGGTGAATTTCCTATCTCCCATCCAATCATCAAGGTTCCTTTTGAAGAGGGCCAAAGAGGTGCTCTGCTTGACATGTATGGGCAGTCTATTCCAGAGTCTGGGGAGTCTCTGGGTCAGGAACCTATCCCTACAGCATGTTTTATTCATTGTGATGACAAGGTTTAGATCCCTGGAGTGTGTGTCTCTGAGGGAATTGGGATTTCTTTAAGGGTAGCATGTCCAAAAGCTCTGGGTTTGACATGGCCTTGTATGTTAAGCAGAGATTGCCTCTAAGTAGATGATATGTGACAGAGTATAGGTGGAGTTTTTTTAGACGGTCAGCACAGGGCATTTCCTTTAGGCCTGTGATTCTTTTAGTGAGGTATTTCTGCAGCCTTTCCAGTTGTTGCAGATGTCTTGAGAGGTACATACCAAACAGGGTGTTGTATTCTATAATGGGTCTAATGAGGGATGAGTACAGTGGGACAATGACCTCCTTTTTTCTGGATGAAAAGCCCTTAGTGATGCGGTATGTCATATAGAAGGATTTCCTGACTGTTGTGGCAATGTGGTTACTGATGGTGAGACAACTGTCCCCCTGTGTCCCTAAGTCTCTTATCACAACTTTGGTGTTTAGTGTACTGCCACCTATGTGGTAATTCACGGGTACAAGTTTTTTCCCAAAGGGTATAGCTATACATATCTTGGCATTAAGCTTGAGCCCATGGCTCTGGCACCAAGCATCTGTTTCTGTAAGGCCCTTTTGCAGAATATCCACATCATTTGGGGATTCAATAATGGCTCCCAGTTTGCAGTCATCTGCAAACTTTGTTAGCCAGAGTCCCTTAGTGTTGGCCTGTACTTCAGAGAAGTAGATGCCAAACATGAGCGGTCCGAGGACTGAACCCTGAGGTACTGCACTTGTCACTTGTCTGGAGCTGGATTTGGAGTTGGCTACTTTTACAGTGTGGGTTCTGTCAGTACGCCAGTTGGCAACCCATCGAGTGACGTAGGGATTAATGCCCAGCTTAGTAAATTTATCTATGATTCCAGAGTGGGGGATGGTGTCAAAGGCCTTGGTGAGGTCTAGGTAGGCTGTGTGGACCACCTTACCCTTGTTTACAGCTCTGGAGACTGATTTGAAGAAGTCAATCAGGTTCAGGAGACAAGATCGGCCCTTCAAGAACGCAAACTGCATGGGGTTCAGTGCTTGAAGGTTGCCAATGTCTTTGTTTATAAGTTCCATGGTAATACGTTCCATGGCCTTGCAGATCAGGCTCATCAGACTGATGGGGCAGCAGTTCCCAGAATCCATGGTGGATCCCACCTTGTGGAGTGAGATAACTGTAGCTGTGCCCCACTCATTGGGCACAAAGGCTGAGGTGAGGCTATGATTAAACATGACACTTAGGTGAAGGGCCAGTTCATTTTGTAGTTCATGTAGTACACAGCCTGGGATGTCATCTGGTCCCATGGATGCTGTATTTTTAGCTTTGGAGAGTGCACTTTTTACCTGTGCGGCCATTATTACCAGAATTTGGCAATCTTTCGGTATTGAGATGGGCCCTTTAGGGGGTGAAGTTTGCGCTGAATCGATCTGCCAGGATATTGGCAATATCCTTGGGATCAGTATATTTAATGCCATTCTGTTGTAGCTCAGAGCAGATCTGAGCATTGCCATTTAGATTCTTGACATAGCTATATAATACCTTGTGGTTGTCTTTGGAATCTTTGGCAATTTTATTTTCGTAACTAGATTCGGAGGATTTTATGAGGGATCTCAGCTTCTTACTGAGGCTGGTAAGGGAGTTTTTTGCATCCTGGGATGTAGTACTGTAGTACCGTCAACATCTTGTGCCCATGTCGTGTCAGGACCTGGTTATGATATCTGCAGCACTTGGTAGTGTATTGCAGGGTGGACATGTTTGGCTGTGGGGGTGGGTGGCTATACCTGTTCGTACAACACATATATTGTTTGGGGCCTCTCAACCTCATTAACAGTGCATGTGGACACATATGATTTAGTTAATCTTCCACTGATATCTACATATGTATGTCTATATATACCTATATGGATATATATATCTGCTTACATATATATAACTATGTCCATATATACCTACATAGATATATATCTGCTTACATATATGTAACTTACTGTATATCTGTAGACATATAGGTGTAGACATATATATGTGTTGATGTAGGCATTCGCATGAATATATGTTCATATATAGTTTTATATATATATATATATATATATATATATATATATATATATATATATATATATATATATATATATATATATATATATATATATACACATATATAGATATGTTGTATCTGTTTAGATATTAATATATTTACACAAACACATACATCTACATGTTGGACTACATTCTCTGTACTGTTTAATGATTGGGCTGGATGATATGTTTTTGAAATCATCAGGGTTATGTACATCTGGGATGGCTTAGTGGTAAATCAATTTGTCTATGTTGTGCAGGGTCCTGGGTTTGAGCCTTGCAGAGGCTGTTTATTTTGTTGCTGGGAAGAACACAGGCTGTTGGATACAGAGTGATTAAGGCACTTTAAAGCAGTTGAAAGCCGGTTTGCGTGGGTTTGTGTGGATGTAAGCACTG
This sequence comes from Protopterus annectens, assembly GCF_019279795.1. Classification (NCBI taxonomy): domain Eukaryota; kingdom Metazoa; phylum Chordata; order Ceratodontiformes; family Protopteridae; genus Protopterus; species Protopterus annectens. The sequence continues at coordinate 322,953,292 of NC_056736.1, forward strand.
CTACCTTCCGGTTACAGTTTCTTATACTCAGTTAGCTTCTAACTTGCTTAACCAATGTAGGCATTGTTTACACCCACGCAAACAGGCTTAGACCCGCTTACTGCTGCTTAAATGTGCTTACTTCCACTTACCCCCACTCTAATTTCTTTAAAAGAAAAGAAAAAAGGGTTGATAGGAAAGTGGTGAAAAAGAGGTACAAAGAGGGAAAGACAGTAGGGAAAATAGCTAGGAATGTGCAGGAAGGGTGTAGGGAAGGTCCATAGCTGCCCATTACTTCTACAGCAACAGCTGTGCATATACACTGAATTTGGAGGTTGATTTGGACACTGAAATCCATGGGAGAGGGTTGAGGACTACAATAATAAGTTGTGATGCCAAATAGACCGGATTACATGTGTCCACATGTGCAAAATGGACAGCTATGTATGGGGCAAGATTTTTTTTGTGGGAACAGATTGCCTTTTTTTTCTTTTTTTCATGTGAGATTGGGATGTTGGGGAGGGGTAGTAGATATATTTGGGGAGGTAAGTTGGGTAGATTAACAGACAAGACACACAAGATGCATACAGCGGTGGTATATGACACATGTGGGGGCTAAATACCTTGATGGGGAGGGGTTTGGGGGTATCGGAAGCCCACAATCCCCTGTAGTGGTAACAGTGGTACTGAGATTCCCACCCATGAGCAGTCACCATTGCACCTTCACAGCTCCAAAGGTGGCAGTGCTGGGGGCTAAGCCACAGAGCCAGGCTGACTCCCTAATCATGACACGTGGCCCTCGAGCTGGCATAGAGCATCACCGAACTGCTCGTTGATTGCTCTACACACCACAACCCTGACCTGGCGATGGGTGACAGGTGCCCGTCCATGCCTTCTCCTGTGAAGGGTGAGCCCCATCCCATGAGGTGGTTCTACCCAAAGGTGGTGCAGGACAAATGGACAGGGAGGTCTGGGGTTGGGCCCCAGACATGCTGGTTACCAGTGCCATGGACAGCTGAGCTGGGACAGGTGGGTCCGCTGGGACCGGCCTTCCCAAGCGTGCTATAGTGTTTAGATTTATATAGGTTAGTAATAGTCAACACATTCCAGGGTTAGGTTTAACAGCATGCAGAGATATTATTATTAACCCTGACACCAGATATGGAACAGTTGCATAGCAAACAAAACACATGCATATATGGGACCACAGTGGTAATAAGAACAGCATGCAGGTACGTTGATGCCACCATGCCATCAATGTTGGAATAATTCAATATGGCACATGCATGGGAACCATTAAAATATTTATCAAACAATTGGACATTATCAGAGTCATTACATACCAGTTGGGATGGGTATGTTGATTATTGTTGGAGATAAGGTGGGGGGAGAGAAAGATGTCAATTAACAAGTAGTATATTCTTGTAGTCCACATTACTTTCATAGTCAGTGCTGTTATCTGTACCTTACAAGTCTTACTACACTACACTATAGCCTTATTTTGGACAGTGATATGGCTGTCATCATCATTACACATGAACCGGTTTTACCTGCAGTATACACCTCTTACCTGGTATACCTGTCGAGGGATTGTTTGTTAACATTGACTAACTGTACACATATGCCCAGATTTCAGGTTGATGTTTTGCACTATGCTATCCAACTCTTTCTGCACAGACTTTGGCCATGTGAGGATCACATGCTGGTGTGCATGGACATTTCTAGAATATTGCCCTCTTCCACCTTTAGTGACCTGACACAAACATATACATGCTTTCTTACACAGTTATATTATGTAGCACAGTGTAGGTGACAGTGACTAGTGATACTTTATTATTCATAGAAACTGCAACACTCACAATCCCCTACCATACCAGGGTGGAGAGTACCAGTACAGGTTACACTGGTCTGTATTTCTCAGCATAGTGTTTGTATCCAACGTACCTGTGGGAGCAATGTTTGTTAGCACTACCTGACTGTTGCCACACAAAGCTCCAGATTACACATTAGTATTATCATATACATCTCACTCTGTTACTGTACACACTCTGGTCACAGCTTGATAACATGGGAGTATAGATAGGAGAGTAATATTTCAAGTATGTTCTAACAGGTTAGGGGGTTGCTACAGTGACAGGTGTGTTCTCATGATGGTTGACAATCACTTGTATTCCCTGTTTGCTGGCTACACATCTGGGATCATCCCACAGACTTACCGGGGGACAGGGGGACAGGCAGCAGATATGGGCACATATACTGGACATTTCGGCCTCATGTGTACAGTTGTGGGGTATAAATCTGTATGCAGTCTAATTCTACTCCCAGGATTCAGATCATGGCTGTGTCTGCTACAACTTAAACATTATCCTTCAGAGTTGTGTCTGCTATATTGATATTGCTGTATATCTCCAGTCTGCTTTCTGTCTTATTAATCCCCTGTGCTTATGCATTCTAACCTTGTATAACAACTCTCTTATACAGATTTCCTAGACGGTTATATGTTGTAGGATAGTGTGGGCGATAGTGATGTGTAATACCTCATTATTCAGAGCAAGTGCATATCATTCTTGTATTTCTGGGCACAGTGTTGGTATCTGACAGACCTGTAGGAGGAATGCTTATTTGCACTACATGAATGTTCAACCACACAGTATCAGGTTCCACATTACTATTATGCATATACAGCTCACTCTGTTACTGTACACACTCTGACCACAGCTTAACAAGTTGGGGTGTAAATGGGACATACATGGCTTCTTAGTCACATAAGGTATTGGGGAGTTGCTAGTGTGCCAGGTTTGTTGTCATAGATGTATGTCAATCAGTTGCATTTCCTGTTTGCTGCCTATACATCTGGGATCATCCCACTGATTTCCCAGGGGGACAGGATGATAGGCAATAGATGTAGGCAACTTTAATAGACATTCTGGACATATCTGTACTGTTGAGGGGTATGATTCTGTATGCAGACTACTGCCACTGGCAGGATCCGAACCATGGCTGTGTGTGCTAAAAAAACAGCAGTTCACATCTCAGTTGCATGTGCTATTCATTTTTTGTTTTCTGCATTTTCCCTGTTTACTGTCTATGTGTCTCTCAGTTGTACTAAATGGCCTCTGGGGATTACACCTGTCATACTCAGGCATTCCTACACATTTAATTTATGGTGCATTGTGTGGGTAACAGTGCTACAGTACTATTACATGATTGCAAATCTACATTACCATATGATACCAGAATATACACATGCAGTCCAGCAGTTAGACCTGTTTTGTCAGGATATTACACTTTTATTGACATACAAACAATATGAGACTCTTCCTGCCATATTCTCTAGTGTATGAAGTACTTGCCTTGAACAATACAGGTTTTATACTAGCAATTAATTTACTACTACTTTTATTTTTTTCCTATGACAGTAAAAGCATGAGTATTACTGATCTGCCTCACTTCGTAACCTCGCCAGGCGACTGATGTGGGCCTCTTGGTTTGCAGCCCGCTCCATTGCAGCTGTAGGGGAAATAAGGGGAATATTGAGCCATACTTATCCATGATATACCTGACCTAGCAATTATTACACACATACTGGGGTGATACTTACACGTATGGAACATCCCCTGATGCTCTAACCTCTTGGAGCCACTCCTCCAAGAGGTTCCCCTTCCACCACTTCAGATCGGCATAGTGGTGCCTGACCTGCTCACCAGTTCGGGGTATGCCAGTGGCACTGGTGAGATTGTGAGTGAGATAGTCCCAGGCCTCCGCCTTATATTGGGAGCCCTGGTACTGGCTCTGCTGCAGTCTCTGTGCATGGTCTTTAACTAGGAGTCCTGCCATGACTTTGGACTCCTGGATGCACCAGCGCTGCACCCAGAAGTAAACTCCTACTCCTCTTACTGCCATAGTGCCTGCAAGGGGAAGCTACAACCAGTTATGAGATGTATTTCTGCCTCTTGGGTTTAAGTAGGGCTGATTTCCCACACTTTTCTGTGATTGGCTGGTTTTGAAAAGATTAAGCTATGGGCAAACCTGCTTATCTAAGGCTGGCATTGTTTAAAGGGGTATACCACTGGGCACAAAGAGTTAGCCGGTCTATACATTGCTCACACCTCCTAAGCTGGCCTGTACAATGCTTAGCAGTGCTTACATTAGACCTTCATTATAATGCCTATTTGGCATTGTGTTATTATTCATTACACCTTATATGTATGTCTGGTATCCCTGATTGATGTGTACGTACACTCTGTAGGGTCCTTGTGATTTATTGGGGACTTCAACACTCTATTACAATTACACATCACTTCTGGGCTCACTGCTGTACTCCAGTTCACATAATGTTATGTAGTAGGTTATGGCACATATTGACTGTATACTGATGCCTTTCACAGGTTCAGTTTCGTTACACTATAGTGAGGATTTGTTTGCTACAACCTCATTCTTCTGTACTTCTGTGATGGCTTGGTGGATAACTACTGGAACTATGGTGTACAGGGTCCTGGGTTCAAGACTTGCATGGCTGTTTATTTTGTTGATGGGCAGAACAAGGGCCATTGGATACAGAATGATTAAGACACTTTTGAGCAGTTGTAAGCAGGTTTGTGTGATGGTAAGCACTGCTAACCTGCCATTACATTTGCTTACAGAGAGTTAGCTTTAGAATTGCTTAGCCAGTGTAGGCATTGCTTGCCGTCATACAAATGGGCTTATGGCCGCTTACTGGTGATTAAATATGCTTACTACTGCTTATCTGTGCTTACACCTGCTTACTAGTGCCTTATTCATTATGACATTGACACCTCACATGTGCATTTACTGCAGTACTCCAATTCATAAATATATGTTATTTAGTGGGTTATGCAACAAAAATATTGGTCGTAACATGCTTTGCCATGTAAAACAGAATGTGCTGCAGTGGGACGTGAACCAGGAATGCCTGTTCGCACGGAGAATGCTCTGCCCACTACACTATTGCTATGCTGCTTCATTTGCATATATCTTCCCTGTTATCCTCTTCAGCCTTTTAAGCTGCTTTAACCATAGCTAAGCGATGGGCACACCCATGCACCTACAGTTAACTGTAATCGGACTTTTAAAGAAAAAAAAGTGCTTCTTCATTTTATTTCTACATTCTGTTGCTGTTATACACAATGGGGACTGTTGGTGGGGATATGGGTTCACCTGTGAGATGTCTCGCTCATTGCATACCTCTTTCTGCTGTTTTACATTGCTGGGGTGTGTTTATTCTGAGAGCCCTGCTCTCAGACACGCTCCCTGCACTCTTAAATGCTCAGTGTAAGCATAGGAGCTCAGGCAGTGTGCATCATTAATATGCATGGCGGGCTGCTGTCCTGCTCCTAAACGGTCGCTTCCGTGCAGGACTAAGCTAGTCCTGCATTGAAGATTAGTAAATCCAGGGGTGTATCTATTGCAAAGATTACAGCAATTATTACAGTTATGCTTTTTTTTCTCATCGCATCTATTTAATATATATATATATATATCTATCTATATATATATATATATATATATATATATATATATATATATAGATATGGGTCTACTTTGACCCATCAAATTTATGTTTCATCGAAACTCAGTTTCACTAGTCCAGATTCACAAAAGTGCATTTCTCCAAAAATGCACTTTTGTGAAACTACAGTTCACTGAAGAAATAAAAAAAAAAACAAATACACTATGCTAAATTATGTAAGGGGGGCAAGCCCCCTTGCAGCCTCCACACAGCCGCTGCTAATATATACCAACTCCAAGATCACACTACACTGGGGAAAAGGGAAAATCCCCTTATCCCCACTGTACTGTGATCTCCAACAACAACCTCAGTGAGTTGTTGTTTCACAAAAGTGCATTTCCAGAGAAATGCACTTTCGCAAAGCCAGACTAGTGAAACTGAGTTTCTCTGAAACATAAATTTGATGGGTCAAAGTAGACCCATAGATATATATATATATATATATATATATATATATATATATATATATATATATATATATATATATATTGCTGCAAAGATAACAATGCTTCAGTTGTCTATGTGTAGTTTAAGTTATTGGTAGGATGATCTTAACTCAACTCTGCTAAATGCCTTTTTTATATGCATGTCACTTATTATCTCACATTATTGGTGTCAAATCTCTCTCCCATCATCTGTATTATTTGGTCATCCACCCTCATACCAATGCATATTTGCACTTCCCTAGATTTGTTTTGTTTATATGGTGTAATTATGGGTAACACACATGGTGTTGGGTATATACCATAGATTCATAGGTAAGTACTAGACTAGCTGCCCTTGAAGGACATTTTAAGCCTAGCCAATTTCCCTTTAGTGCTTGAATTAACCTATTCTGTTTAGCTTTAGATTGGACTTACTCATACCATGGTTGATAATTATATATTACCCCTAGGGAGAATAGCTGTGATCATACCATAAATAATTTGAGGGGACCCATACATGGAATAAAGCATTTAGGAGCAGTCTCTGTCAATGACTAGTGTTTTTCATATACATTTTTTCTACTTTTCTAATTCATCTACTGTCTTTCTGATAAAAAAAGGTATTCTTGTATGTGTTTAGGTTACAAGTGTAATATTAGTCCCAACATATAATATTACTCGATCATTTCCTACTTTCCAGTAACTTTTGACAAAGTGATATTTTTATCATAGACTGTCATGCTTGCTTCATTTGTTATTATTATTCCTTATGCTATTCAGCATTTTTATCAATGCTAGTGACTTTTCTGTAAGGTAAACTTTGACTCTGACTTTGATTTGACTTAGATACTGCAGGGAAAATCATCACTATGTCATTTACAGGATTTTCTGTACAGAAATGCCCTTTCATAGTGACTGGCTGTGCTGAATTACAAGCCCATGTGTTTAATTTACTTTCTGAAACTAGAGGTACACTTCTTATTAGAATATTAAAGTCCTATAGTGATAGCTCACAGTGTGTTATCAAATTTGATTGTTAAAAATAAAAACAAAACCATTTTAACTAAGAATAAGGCTGCTAAACTGCTAAATCCTCATGGATCTTTGAGGAATATTCAAATAAGGGACTAACCTCTTAACTTTGGGATTAGCTCTTTGTTTTTCCATCTCCCAGATTTTCCACCAATAATTTCCACTGCAGCCTCCCACCTTTGCCTGTAAAACTGCCTTTAAACAAATGACTTGTTGAATGCAGTGTATTAGAACAGGAACACTTGTCCATCTATCTGCTTAACTGAATAAACTACTTGAAACTTCCATAAGGCATCTTTATTCCTTCCACAGGGAGGGTATTAGAGAGATAGTCTCCTAGATCTGCTAGCTAAAGTGATTTTATCTGGACTAAGCCTTTGTACTATGTAACTTATGAACATTTATGAGATGTAAATGAGCCAGTCAACATTCTTATGCCTAGGTTTATTATTTGCACCACAATCATTTTCATTTATAGTGCAAAAGCTGCATCATATTGTCTCTGTTTTCTGACGCATGTTATTACTTTTTCATGTGTTCTTCATGCATGAATGCTCTATTTGTGATGGATTGTCTAGTATACTCCTTGTGTCTGTATTGTGGTTTGTTAGTCTATTAAAATAATTTTATTTCTTGCACTTTGCACACCTCTTCCCCTTTGCTGGCCATAGGCATCTAAGAGGCTATTGTTCTCTGGGGTACCTACACATTAAAGTGTCGCTCTATCTCTACAACATTCCTGCACATGTCTTCTGTTATATTACCTTCTACCATTTTCTCTTTTAATTACGTAATTTACATCAGACATCTATGAGGGTATTGATCTCCAAGGCACCTACATACTGAGATGCTGTTTTCTCTCTTATTTGCAGAATTCCTGCAAATGCGTTTTTGATTCTTTATCTTGTTCTCTTCATTATCATAGTTTATACTAATTTATTAATGTCTCCTGCTCTACAATCTTCAGTTTTCTTTGTTCCCACATTCCTCAAATTTTAAGTGGTCTAGCACAGTTCAGAATTTTCTATAACAGCATATCAGGCATACACGCTATTTTTCACCTCACTTCTCCTGAGTTAAATGTCTACATTTTTGAGTTTAATCTCTTTCCCCTATGTGAAATGATTCACAGGTTGTTTTTAGGGCTCGTCCTCTAGTATAATGCATGTGTGTGAACATATTTTCACTCTGGTAGTAATTTTGAGCTTATAACTTTAAGACTTAACATTTGTTTTGTATAGCAAATGTGTCTGCTGGGTCTAACATGTCCAATACACTTCATCTCATAACGTGCATCAAATCAGAGCTTGCTTTTAGTCTCCTATATGGCATAAATTGCTAACTTGGCTAATAATAACTTACACTGAGAACAAAATTATTATGTATCACAGTCATTGCAAACATTAGCAGGCAAGCTATATCCATAGACATTTTTTCATGTGTTTATTTCTTTTACTTATGATGGCTGCGTTAGTTATAATTAGTTTACTGTCAGAGCTACAGGCTACCCTTTATCCTCTTAGTGGCCTTTCATGCCTTCTTTTTAAAATAAACCTAGAATATCCTTTAATGAAACATTTATGTTTTATTGACAAGTTCCTGTGATTATATGTTGATTAAAAAGAAGAAAAACATTTTTTATTTAATTATTCTTTTATAACATAATAAAATAACTTGTTTTTTTTGCTTCTTTTACTGCTGAAATATATGAACCATTCAGAATAATTGAAACTATACAACAACAAGGTGAAATGCAAGCCACATAGCTATAATACTGACAATATCAGTAAATGTATGTGGTAGAGATACAATACATAAAAGGAAGTCTTTCCTCAGCAAAAAAATAATAATCTTCAGGCTTTGGTAAAACAAAATGCACTTAGTAGAATTAGACCAGCCTCTTAGCCTGTAACTGCCTGTGTTTGATAGAAAAGTTCAAATCACAAAAATAATCTTATCATTTCAAAACGGGTCCCAAATGCTATTAAATGACATAAAAAAAACATAATCCAGCTGGCCTACCATGCATAAACAAGACTCATGCACAAGCAGCTTTTATCTGATATTATCATCCAACAGAAGTATGGCAAGTCAAGCCCATTGACAAGGTAAAACTTTCAGTGGGAATAGTGAGTCTTGTGGCAAACAACCATAATGAGATACCTGGCCCCTGGAAAAGAGGTAAATCAATGTCAAATGTACTTGGGCACTGCTGATTTACAAAACCTTGCAGTTTTATGGAAATTATGCCATCATGATATCTTTCTAAACCAATTTTTAAGAGCTCTGCATAAGTCAGTTGACCTTGAGAACATCACAGACATCAAGGTGCAGGTAGCTCTGTAACATCGGTGTCAGCCATTGGGATTTATGAAGAAGCTTGTCTTATTCCTGAATGCTGTAAAATCTGTCAGATTTCCTTGGAGTAAAGTGGCTAAAAATCAGATCCAAAAATCATTTTGACAAACTGTCCTGAAAGGAAGTAATAAGGTGAGAATGCAACTGCTCTGAGCCCCAGTGTATCATAATTTTTGCATAAACAATTTTGAGGGAAGTTAAAGGTTTCATAATACATTTCAAGTTTCTTTCATACGATTTAAGCTACCCTCCCCCCCCAAAAAAAAAATCTCCTGGAGACCCTTCATCTTCAGAATCTTATGAAGGAGAAAGTGTAGAAACAAGCCTTATTTTTTTTTTTGCAAGAGAATTACATCTAATTTCCAGATGCCAAAACCCTGGGAAATTGTTAATTCATGCTTACTCCACATGAGCAAGTTGGGTCTTCTTAGGGTGTCTGTCACACTGACATCCTATGTCAGGGCACCTGCACTGCAAAAGAGGAAAACTCAGTATGCTTCATAGCTGTGATGCATGACTACCACATCCTGGCTAGGATACGGCCCTTATACAAATATCAATACTTCTCTTTAAGGTTCAGCTTTGCCACCAATGTAGAGGGTGTGGTGGTCTGTTCAAGTACTGCTTGCCCTTTCTGAGCTCCACTGCACAAGGAATAGGATGGTAAGAGGACCAGGAGACAATAAGGAGGTGCTCACATTCAGGGTGGAGAACTAGACTGCACAACAAATGCTGAAGACTAACCTGCATCGCTCAACATGGCAGACTTGGAACTTCTCAGTTACCATCACCTGCTCATTTGTGGTAACTGTATGAGATGACAATGCTTCGACATTTTAGCTTTTAATGTCTGCTGCTCTCCAGGTGCACTTTCATGAGATTACAGCAGACTATCAAGAAGGACGAGGACTCAGTGATAAAATCTATGTTCAAGAATAAACAGTAAATTACTAGCTCTCCATGCTGAATGGCATTTGCACACAGACAATTTTGTACTCTAGACAAAACACTGCCATTTCATGGACTTGCCTCCTTAGCATCAGCATTGTGAGATTATCTAACCTGGAGGCAGTGTATTCTGGGTGCAGTCCCAGCAGAGTGAAGAGTGACTGGCGAGTTTAGCAGAGCATGTTCTTCTAGAGCCACCTGTTCAAGTGACCAGATAGGAGGTGTAGAGATTTATGAGTATATATATATATATATATATATATATATATATATATATATATATATATATATACACATACATGGGTCCTATTTGTTTTATCGACAGTACGGTTCATCGAACTGTACTTTGTCGAAATTACTTTAGCGAAAGTGCATTTTGTCGAAAATGCAATTTCACTAAAGTAAACAAATAAACAAAACAAAAAAAAACATGCAGTTTGCATATCGCCTTAGTTGTACATCAACCTATACCGTTGATGTACAACTAAGGAAAGTTTTGTTGAGATCGTAGTATAGTGGGGCTAAAGGAATATTCCCTTTTCCCCACTGTAGTGCCATCTTGGAGTGAGAATATTAAAGTAGGGGGGTATAGGGGTGCAGGGGGACTTGTCCCCTGCATAACACTGTTTAATATGTTATTTTTCTTTTTTTTAGTTAGTTTTTATTCCGTGAAAGTGCATTTTCGATGGAATGCACTTTCGCAGAAGTGTGTTCAAGGAAGTATGGTTCGATGAACAGTACTTTTGATTTAAAAACGTAGATCCATACACAGTCACACACACACACACACACACACACACACACACACACACACACACATATATATATATATATATATATATATATATATATATATATATAGATATAGATATAGATATAGATATAGATATAGATATAGATATAGATATGGATACACATAAATAAACAGGTGGCTTTTCAACTGAATTAAAAAAAAAAGCAAAAGCAAAGCAGACCAGAATGGAGATGCAGGCACATACTTACAAACTATCTCAAGAAGTCAGTACAATGCCATATGATGGGAGGACAGAGGGCTTGAGTTAGACATATTTTAGTATTCTACTCATTAATTTATAAAGTTACTTGAATAATGGGTTTTTCATTAGATTGCAATCTATGAAGTATAGAAAGATTAAGCCCAAAGATATTTCATTACTTAGTGAATTCATTCCTCACCCCCATATCTTAGTTGGAACAGTCCAGTACGTTTAGGTGCAATCCAGCCACTTAACAGCAGCCAGCACAGTCAGCTGTTTGTAATGTCATTCTGTTCTTTCCTTTCTTAATTTAGAGTAATTTGTATTCCCTCCAATGGGGTCCAGCAATTGTGGTAGCAAAGTGTCTAAGGTATCAGCATTTAATGTTTAAGGTTTTGGGCTCTTGACTACCTGATGGAAGTTTTTTTTGTTTGTTTGTTTTTGTTAGGGTTTTGGTTGCTTTCTATTGCTTCTGTTGTGCATGTAGGCATATTTTGTGGTGAGGCATATTATGTTTGTGTCATTTATATACTTGCAGGCATATTTTGCTCCCATACAGACATCCTAGGAATACTTAGTGATTATATCAGTTACTGGGGCTTCAATCTAGTGTATTATTTTATTAAGACACTCTGCCTTGGTTTAAGGAAGTGGTAAGAGGAGTTAGGCGAAGAGAGCTGGCAGCAGCTGGAGAGACCTATGTCCAGCCAGAGAACCAGATGAAGATTGCGTAATTTGTAAGTAGACCACATGGAGGGGGAACAGTCAGTCTAGAGCATGAATAGTTGGTCCCATAAGGGTATTCCAGAACCCTGTCTGTAGTACAGCCTGCAGTTAACCAACCTGGTAAGTGGGGCAGATCATATTTTGTGGAGACTAGCTAGTGGATTCAGCTAACGGAGGAATGCTTAGGAGAGTTTTGACATGAATTGCCTAATTTAGTTATGCCAAGGGTATTCCACTCCCTTTATCAGAAGGGGTTGAACAACTCAACAGCTGGTGAGCTGGCCAACTATGTCCTACTGATAGCACTTGTTTGCCTGTAACACTTCTCACTTGTCAGTTCCTGTTGTTGGCTTGCAGTCCATTTCAGTTAGTTGGGGTTAAAATGTCTGATAGTTAGGCTTACTTTGTTCTGCTCAGGACAGGACTTTGGAATTAGGAGCTATTAAGTCAAAATAGTCATTCCTACAGAGGATGGGATGGGAGCTCAAGGAGTTGTAGCTCAGACATTTGCATCTTCATTATTCACAAGTGTGCAGATCTGGTGTATAAGTCTGTGCATGTTTGTTCACAATCTAAGAAGGGACATCCAGCAGCAATTGCTGAAGTAGGGATTAGCAGTGAGATGTCAGGTCATCAGTAGTGGGGGCACAAAGAAAAGTTTAGTTCTGCCACGTCAGCGAGGAACATGATTTACCTTCAGGCTTCAAAGAATTAATGTATTTCGAGGCCCTCTCCACATGTAAGACATTCCATTTCCCAATGCATGTTATCATCTTGTTATAGTTTCATTCTGATCTCATATGTTCTGTTGTGCAGCAGGGATTCCACCTAGAATGAAGGCTGCTTCTTTCAAGTCTAACAGCAAATTTGTATCAGGAGTTTGTTCAGAAGATGGCCACAGGAGGTAGCTGAGAGGAGTACTGTTGCTCCCATTTAAGTCTCCCCCCCCAGGTGTCTTGTCCCTGTTTATCTTTGGTTAGTGCCAACAGTATCAGGGAGAGGCAGGCTGAGCCATCAGTTAACAGCATTAACAAACAGAATGCTTGGTGCAGTATGCCTCTTTAATTGATGCCATCGTTATCAAGGAAAATTAAGAACTCCTGACTGACAAACACAAATAATGAGGCAGCCTTCCAGCTAATACCAGCTTGAGAAGACCAGCCATTGCTAGGCATACAATGTGATTAGCAGTTTATTTGGTTACAGCCATGCCTGGGAGCAGCACAGTAGTGGATACCACCTTTGTAAATTTAGTAGCATCTTGCTTTGAGGTTGTCAACAGTGGGCTCCCCAGCAGGCAGCATTTCATTAGCTTGCTGACTTATTCACCAGTGGGTAAGCCTCCTGGAGGGTAGCAGGATAACAGACATGAAGGTCTTATTCCAATAAGTTAAAGTGCCTCTTGCTACTGACAGGATTTGGGTACACTGGGAGTTTTGGCATTTGTGGAACAGTAATCTATTTGTTTTCATTAGCTTCCAAAATATTGCACAATAAATTACATTCTTATGCGTAGGTCTTCAGGTTTTTTTGCTGCTTAAGTAAGCATGGTCAGTAAGGGATAGGGTTCTTTGGTCTCCTTAATGTTGACTGTAGGGTAAGGCCCCTGTACGGACTTTTTGCAAGCTGCCTGCATATCTGTTAAAGCAGGGTGGCAATAAAAACATTAGGGTTTTCCCAGTTAGTGAAGTATACCTACTCTCATGGCTCCTCCTTCTCACAGTTTTAGTGGTAGTGGATATATTCTAAAGCACTTTGTTTGTGCATAGGTACAGCTGTGGACTTGGGATCTAAGCTTACTTGACCAGGCATTGGTCTGTTGCTCACTGGTCATCCCTGGGCCCACTTAAGAATCCAAAGATGTTTTTGTGGTCCCATGCTGTAGGGGGTCACAATGGGCTTGGGGGAGAATCAGCTGTTTCCAGAATATGGGATTTGATTCCTATCATATGGTACTTCAAGTTAGGCAAAAAGTTGTTAAGGTTCCCAGATCTGTTCTTTTCTAAGATGGCTAGTTTTGCATAGTTTTCCAACTGATTCCACATTTACAGTCAAGTACAACCCTGGTAGAATCAACATTTTAGCTGCTGGTCTATCTTCCCTATAGATAGCCACATTTTCCCTATTGCTCCAGTGGATCTTGAGTACCTCACTTCCATTCCCCTTGAGCTCAGTTAGAGGTGAATAATGTCACTTAGCTATTATATAATTCTGCTTCTAGCAAAAAAAAAAGGATTTATTTCCCACAGAAGAGGATTTATATCCCACACCTCTTGGGAATTTTGTATGGGTTTGCCATGTTAAAAAGGAAAGATTGGTCCAACCCCACACCCACTATGTATATATGCTAGATGAAGCAATCAATACTATTAGAATTTAGTTTTGGATTATTGCCTGGCTTGCATCATGCCAAGAAATGACTAAAAGTTTTCCTGAAACTCCAGGCTTTCCACAGTCAGCAATGTAACGTATTTCACTGTCAAGGAATTTGTTTGGCATAATTCTGATAGTTCATGTTCTGGGCCACTTTGTGTTCTAGACTACACAAGTGTATTTTTGGGAGATTAATCTACTGTCTTGCACTGAGGAGATGTAACTGTGCTCCTAAGAGCTGCCTGGGTGTTTATGTTTACAGCATGCTCACAAGTGATTGGCCAGCAAGTACATCAGCATAGTTCCTGTTTCATTACTCTTTTCGGTTGCTGGAGCTTTGTCTATTTGTAGGCTGGCATCAGACCTCATCAAATGAGATATTTTGGCTGGGCAGCCTGCATCTCCCGGGGAGAATGTTGCAGAACATTTGTCTCATTAAGAGTGACCCTTTTGAAGTTATCCTTCCATGCTGCCAAAAAAGGAGGCACCAGATCTAACCAGGAGGGCTAAATGGGGGAACGCTTTGAGGTGACTCTTGATATTTCCAAAGCATTTCTGACTTGCATTGGGTAGTTCTCATTGTATTTTTTTCCATTTTCTTGCTTTGTCTCTTTTATTTTGGCAGGTTTGCGGCATATTTTAAAGTTATAGAATTCATCTATGGCCCAAGTGGCATAAAGGGCAACACTCTGAGCTGAATGTAATGAAATGTGAGCCTTTACCTCACCTCCTGTCAATTTATATGGTGGGTCTTTTAGGTTTAATGGGGGTAGTTCTTATTAACTGTTGTACTCCTTCATGCAAGGTAGGTGGGTCACAGATTTTGTTGAGTCACTTACAGGGAAACTATCATAGCATGGTTTCAAACATCCATTCAGCCAGAATTTTCACAGACCTGATAGCAGCAAAACACTGATGTTCTACTTCAACAACGCTGTGGCCTGTTAAAAGAAGCAATGTAAATGGGGTCAGAACTTTACAGCGAGCACCATTACTGTATTACTGGAAAGGTATATTAATCACAGGATGGCCAGTGATAGCCTTTATTCTGTGTTTTACTACCTTGAGTATGGGGTACGTTTTGACGGAGAATATGCCCGGTTTCCATTTTATGGAGTTGCTATTTGCAGTACTTTTTATTGCTTAACTTGCATTTGTCCTTTCCCTTGCATGATCCAGTTGACACACTCGATTGACAGTGTGACTGTATTAAACAAGGACGTGACAGACTTCAAAAGAAAAAAAATGAATGGAAATAAAAATATATGTTGAAGGATTTGAATTATGAATAGAGTCAATACTTTATCATTCCTACTGTATAATTTTAAATTAACCGGTTAGACACCTTGGCAGGGTTTTCTCCTACTTGGTCATGTGTCTTGAGGAGTAATTTATTGGGTCTGACAACAGAGTTATTCTATGTAGTCTAGTTTGGGCTGCTGTATAAACACAAGCCATGCGCCTGGTATTATGGTTTGTGATTATCTCTTCTCACAGCCAGGGGGGGTGGGGGTTCAGACTGAACTCTTAGGAAATTGGTGAGTGGTCAGACCTCCACACACACACACTTTTCATTCCCCCTTCCTTTCCTGGGCCACTTTAGTAGGGTGCAAAGTGGATGAGCAAGTGGTATAAATTGTACTTTTGGAACGATCATACTTTCCCAATTTGGCTTTATCAGTATGCCACATGGCTTGGGGATGGGTAAGCCAATTGATAAGGGCTGTCTTTTCTGTTATCATTTCCTGATTACCTTGTTACTTGTTTAACCAATGGGTAAGAGTTCCAAAAATTGCTTTATATGTGGACAAAAAATCCTGTTCCAAGACCCTGTTGAGTGATATGTTTTGGACCAGAGCACTTGGACTTGGATTGCTCTTTGCTATGGTTTCAGACCAGAGCTCTTGTTGATTTTTATTTTTTTCATTTTATTGACTGGGTTACTCCCACTAAGATACTGCTTTTTTCAGGCAAGACTCAAGGTGATATTTTATACCTGTAGGAAAAGTTTGGCCAGGACATCAGGGAGTTTCCTGTATTCTTTGGGGCTGATAGATGCCACCGGAGGGCTCCTACAGCAATAAGGAAGTGGTCTAAGGGAAGCAGCAGCACGGAGAAGGAGAGAATTCTATGGAAAGGTTGGAGGTGAAAAGTGAGAATTTGGAGAAAAATTTGCTAAATGTGGAACTTCAGAATGTAACTAAGTATTCCTGTGTGGTGGTGATTACAAATGAGTAGCACATAGCTGTCTATATGAAGAAGGAAGTAAGCAAGTCTGTTGAAGTGGTGCAGATGACAGAACTGGTGTGAGAAGGGCTTACAGTTGATGATCTGTTAAAAATAATGGAGCAGGATGATCCAGGTGATCCAGTTATGCTGTTTCATAAGGTGAGATGGGAATTTACCATCCTTAGCACTTCTGAAAAAGTTGTGTGGAAAAGGAACCAGGTGATGTAGATGTGATGACCCTCCACTGGACCAGTAATCAAGAACTCTCAGTCCTCACCACTGGCAACAGTGGGGGATGTTTCACTAAGAGGATGACAAGTACACACACAGTATTTCCAGATGCAGCTCTCTGCATCAAGTACAATGTCCCTTAAGAGCACACAGAGATCACAGTCAGTCGTGGCTGGTTTCTGCCTCTTCCTTCAGATCCCCAATAAGACCCCCCACTGGCACAGCTATAGAGTTGAGATTCCAACTGAGTGACCAAGTCAAGATCTCCAGCACCCTCTCTGTACAACCAGTGCTTTGTGTCCCTGACCAAGTAGATCACACACACACACACACACACACACACACACACACACACACACACACACACACACACACACACACACACACACACACACACACAAACACACACACAGTCTTTGAGGTTTGAGTTACACACATGCACAACTGAGAAAGGCTGGCACATGTTTGCTATCTATGCCCCCTTTTGTACAGACTATAAGGTAGTTTCTACTGCCACCAGTCACTCCTTATCAGCTACTTTAAGGTTCTTAACAAAAGGTGTCCAATCTTACTATGTAATATTAATTTTAATACAAATGATAGTTTGACCAAGAGCAAGGCTATTAGGAGTGGCCCACACAGTGTCACCAAATAAATATGCAAGTGCTCTCAAAACTTATATATCTCTACACAGATCAGCCACAATGTAAGGTTTAAATATATGTAATAAAAAATAATAAAAGAGCAAGACAATACTAAATATATATTCACAGTGACATGAGAGTTCAAAACCACAGGAAATAATTAAAACAGCATTGCAGGACAGTCTCAAACAAATAAAGAAAAATATCTAAACTAAGCTTCACTATATTTTTGTCTGAATCTAAGTGAATTGTACTATAATCCAAGTACTTACTGATGGAGCAAAGCAGATGTGGTGAATGGATCTTCTACTTTCCAGGTCCAAGACAGAATACAGAATGCTCTGTCTCACTAAGACTTCTCAAAATAATATCTCAAATATTACTGCTGAGATAGCTTGCAGGATGACATTACTTCTTATAATCTGATTCTAGTCCCACGGCCAAAACCCCCATTGCTGAAGCTGTCAGTATTTAGCATCTACCTGTAAAAATATTCAGACAAGGACTTCCCCTCAGATCTCTGGCAGATGCTGGAAGTCATAAAGCAATTGCATTCCTTCATGCTTTAAAACTAGTAATTAGTTCACCCTAAAGACAACACAGAAAGCTTCCTAGTAAAGAGATTGTGTGTCTTGCTGCACTGAAAACAGAAATATACTATCTTTTATGTCTAGGCCATAAAAGATACCATCTTTTATGGCCTAGCCATAAAGTAATTTAATTTCAGTTATTTTTCTGAAGTTAACCTCTTCTATTCCAGTTTCCATAAAATATATACATTTAAACAGTTACAATTGTGCATGTACATTTCTGTTCTCTTCCAGTAGGGCACATTATGGATCCATTTTAAACACAAGCATTTTACAAATACCTTTTTTAATGCACACATCTGTACAAGCAGTTTGATATGCACATGGCATACAGTTCAAATATATTTGTAACACAAGCACCTTATATTAATAATTTTGATATTCACCAATGACATATAATTATTTACAAAATTCCAGCTAACTGTGCTAGCAGTATATACTTTTATCACAGTGGCAGTGGAGAGTGCAGTGGTGACTGAAAATAAGAGGAAAGCAGCAACAAATTGAGAGGGTGTCTGGTTTTGTGGCAGCAGATATTGCAGTAACTAAAACTTATGCAGCCTTGACCAACAGGCAAACAAGAACAGCAACAAATTGCAAGTAAAACTGTTCTTAAAAAGTAGAGAAGACCAATTGTGAGAATAAGAACAAAATATGGCACTGTAATACACAAATACTATGTATGGGACAATCTGGTAACTGTTCTTGGTTTAAAAGCTCAGGAAATTTGAAATTTTACACATACCAGGACATAAACTTTTAGTACCTTAGTATTTAAAACTCATGGACTATTGAAACCGTGTAAGAAAGAGGACATTTATCTATGAAACTATTTATTTTCTATTAGAAAAAAAACGTTATTGTGCAGTTTATGACTGATGAACTGGAAGACAATTTTGTTAAAAAATGTGTGCAGGGTCTGTGTGAAACTGTTGATAATATTGTAAAAGGTAGAGATGACAGAAACGTATGGAATGAAAGATGGAGGTTGAAGCCTTTTTTGGAAATGTGAAAAAAAAATCCCATGGTGAAACACATGCCAAGTTTTAGTTTATGGGTTGTCATAGAGTGACATTAAGACATGCTAGACAGCATAAATTGTTACTTTTGTAGAGATTTTTCTTAGTTAATGGGTGTGACAAAGTTCAAAATAACCAGAGTGGGGGGAAAGGACGTAAAGGAAGAAGATGTGTGCTTGAATGCAGGGTGTATGTTAAAAATATAATGTAACACTGGTAAGAATGAAAAGGTTAACTGTTACATATGTGTGGTGGAGAGAACTATTTTATAGAATTATAGCATTATATGCATATATAACTAGCAAAGAAAAAACATCTGTTTCATCAACTATTGGACTATGTAGTAGCTGACATGACAATTATAATTGCAGGGGACTTGTGATTTAAGAGGAAGTGTAAACAAGGGAAAGATGTGAAAAAGATACAGAACGTGATAAAATGTGGTAAATTAACTGTGTGGAACAAAAGTCAATGGACTTGTAGAAGGGAGCATTTGGATATGAAATAAGCTATTTTGTATTATCAGAAGGTTTGGGGTAGCAGACTGTGATGCGTTTTCCAGACCATTTAGCAATACGGATGAGGTGATGGAAGAAAGGGAGTGTATTAAAACAGGATAAGGAATAAAAGAATTTCAGATTATGGGATGAAAGCGGGGATTGCAAAGTATTGCAGTTATGGAAGGATGATATAACCATGAAGGATTTCTATATAAACTGGTCTCAATGATGGACTGAATTTAAAAAGGAGTACAGAAAGTGTTTCTCTTCCTTTCTTACTTCATCTTGTCATTTGAGAAGAAAAAAGTATGGGAAAATGTGTAGAAATATATACTGGGGAATTTAAAGAATAATATAAGAGGGTATTGTGATACAGGAATAAATATAAAGAAAACAAGAAAAAAATTAAGGCATTACTGTTTAGAAAAAAAATATTATTTATAAGGGAGAAGAGATGATGTGTCTTTCACATTTGGGTAAAATAGTAAATGAGGATACTGGTATAGTGAGGGAAAATAAAAATGTAAAAGGAGAGGTAAAATTAACTTGAGAAATCTGAGTATTGTTGTACATAATGTGGAAAATGTGTACAAAACTAAAAAGAATGAAAGTAAAAAAAGCAATTCAAAATGAGTTAAGGAAAAATCTGAAAAAGAAATCACTATTAGTGAATTGGATGAACTACCTATAAAAGTAAATGTTGGTTCAGTATCAGAACCAGAATGGTACAGGTTATGAAATGTACAAGAATTGATTGGATTGATAGAGCATTTTGTAAATGTACTGAATGGCTGAAGGACAGGTTTGTTTAGGAAGAGTTTTGTAGCTGGGTGTTAAAATTTATATGGAAGAAAGATGAGTAAAATGAAAAAAAAATATGGAGAATTGTGACACTAAATAGATTATAAAAAAAATATGAGAATAATACAGGGATGAATAGAAGGAAGGTTGATGGATATTACTGAAGAAAGTATATATGGTATAAAAGGGAAGGGATATCAAGAATTGATATCAGTTGTGAGAGAAAATGTGGATATTGTAATTAAAAGAGAAGATGCAAAAGTTATGGTAGCTGATAGCAAGGCATTTGATACAGTAGGACATGATGCTTTGTGGGATGTTATGGAGAAATATGGAATAGCTAATAGAATCTGTAGTGTGTGCATGTCACAATATCAAAATAATAGAGTGACAGTGTTAGTGAATGTGTGGCTGAGTAAAGAAATATACATGGTGTAGTATAAGACGAGAATGTTCCATGAGTGGATTATTTGCACTGGTAATGAATGCAGTAGTGAGTGAAACAGCTTATAAAATGAAAGGTGCTAGATGTGTGATGTCAAAGGAGGTGGTGATTCCAGTAGTTTTGACACATACAGGTTATGTAGTTGCTAAGAACTGAATATGGATGAGGGAAGTGTTGGTTTGTCTAAATGGCTGTTTAAAGGAAGTGGAAATGACCTTGAAATAAAGATAAAAGTAAGGGTTTGGGTTATGTGGTGAAAACAGTGGGTGTTTTTTTTCAATGAATGAGGTATCTTTGCTTGGCATAAAATCTGGGGAAAGATGTAGTTATGATGCAATGGGAGGGTTTGATAAATGAAATGAAAGAAATGTATTTTGTGGATGACGTAGATTAGCATTCAGGAAAAAGGGAAAATAACATACGTATCTAATATTTATGCTCCCACAAAAATATGAAAAGGAAATTGTGCACTTGATTATTTTTTTCATATGGGGTTCAATATTAAAATTCAGTGAAAACAGGTGTGTATATGAGTGAAGATGAAAGGGGATTGGGGTTACTAAATCCAGTTGTTCTGTGGCTTTAAACTTGTATAGGATCTTAAAGTGTGTGTAAAGGAAGAGAATGAGAAATGAATAGTGAGAATATTTATACAAAGTTCTGGGAGAGGATGAGAATAGGAAAAATATATAAATGAAAAATTAAAAATTATCAAGAAAAATACTAACATGGAAAATAAAAATTGAAAATATATATAGAGAGAGGGTGTTGTATAATAATGTGCAGAAGCAATATTATTATGTAAATCCATGATACATTTTACCAGAACTGAGTAAAGCCATTGCAGTCAGGAAAAAGTGGTGCACCAAGATATCAGAGTGTCATGATTTCTTGTGGAAACTGGTAATAAATAAATTAATACTAAGGGGAATATGCCATGCAAAAAAAGAGTTTTATTGGTGGGTTTGGCATAATGGTTAAAGTCTTTCCATCATAAACTTGAAATACAGGATTTGATTCTGATCGTGGGTTATTGGCTAGGCTTAAAATAGCCCTTTAAAACAGTTAGCCTAGTATTCATCTATGAACCTATGATGGGATGGTCTATCATTCTACCAGTAAACCAGACTGCCCATAAACCTGAGGCCTCAGAAGTTGGTTTTCAGTGATTGGGATGAGGATAAATAAAGGTTTATTGCCTGGATGTTTTCACTGGCTAAAGTTTTATTGTCATGCAAATAAACTGGTCACACTAGCATTATGTGTCTTAGTATTTATTGGTGGGACTGGGCTTAGGCTACAAATGGTGTCTGTACACAGATAATTTTGTCCATGATCCTGTGCACTGCCACTCTGTGGACATACCTACTTAGCATAAGCACTGGTGGTGGGGGGGGGTATTTTACTTGGAGACAGTGTATTCAAGGTCCAGACCCTGTTTGCAAGAGTGGTCAATGTGTAACCACCCACCCTTCTCACTCTCCCTCTTCCTTTCCAGGTCCAGTTCAGTAGGGTGCATGATGGGTGAGGGAGTGTTATACAGGAATGCACTGGTAGAATTGTTATGCTTGGCCAAGCAGGCCCTACCAGAATGCTACTTGGCTTGGACTGGGCAAGCTAACTGGTGGAGTGGTCTGGCATGTTAAAGGGGGCTTCTGTAACACCAATACCTCAGAGATTGGTTTTCAATGACTGGAGTGAGGATTTATTGCCATTTATTGTCCAGATAGTTTAGTTGGTTACAGTTTTACTGTCTTCCAAATAAAATGGTTGCACTGGCATTGTGTCTTGGTGATTATTAGTGAGAGTGGATTAGGGGAACAAAGGTGGGAATTCAGTAAAGCTTACATGATAAATGTTATCATGTGCACATCACAGAGCGATCTGTACAATGGCACAGCAAGTTTTAGATTCAGTAAGCTCTGTGTAGCAGCATGAAATCGCATACTCACGCACAAATATGGAAACTTTCATGGAATGCAAATTTCAGCATAAGAAGCTGAATTTTATGCTAATGAAGCAAATCAAAGCAATTGTGTGATCCAACAAGCTATAATGAAACCATGTAAATGGAAACTTTCAAAGTACAGGAGTCTACAGGGTAACAAGTGCATGCAAAAGTCCTGCAATATTGAAAGAATTGATCTCAGGAGGTAACACCATGCATATTATGGCCTAAGTGCACACTGTGGATGCAAGAAAATCAGTCTCCCAAAAAAATTCCATTTTAACTGCCATGACATAAATGCACCTTTGGTCCCCCACCCCCAACTGAAGAATACACTTGTATGTAATGCAGGCTGCTAAAATGTTTAAAACTGATGAAACAGAGTAGTATAATGTACTGTAAGCATAATGTGTTGTGTATCACATATATAGGCAAAATAATACCCTACCTTGTGTTTACAGCATTATGCTCCCATGTAGATTTTCTGCAGATAACATGGTCATTATGCAAATGAGGCCAAAAATCAGTAGAGTTGTTGAATTACAAAACACAGTAACCCTGTAGGGATGTTCACTTTGCATAGGCATCTACACAATGTTTTTATTTCCAATGGATATCAACAATGACTGATGACATCGGGGGGGGGGGGTGTCAGCTTCCCTTTATTTATTTATTTATTTTCCCTTTAACATGTTTGCCCATTGGTGCGCTTATTGCACCTATGAGAAATTGAGCAATAAAAGGCTTGTTATTTAACTATTCCTGTGGCAGCACCTGTATGTGTAGGGCTACAGTCTTAATGGCCCTAGGTTCGAATATAGGATGTACAATCTTATCTGTACATTTTATGTTCCATGTTTGCACGATATCAGGAAAACAGAAATAAAAAATATGAATTTTGCTTATGTTTATCTTATTTATGCGACTGCGCATGGTGCTGAGAGAAGGTGCACATATATCATTACTGATCACTCAGCAGTTGTGTTAAATTCATGCTAATTACAGCCTAAGCAGGTGAACTGCATCTTAATTAGTCAATCCCACACAGTGGACCTATTCAACAAATGTATTAAGTATCCATGTAACCTACAGTTTTATTTTCTCTCAATACTTTTATACCATTGAAAATTTTAACTGAGATAATGCTGGGGGCTGCTGCATCTTTTCTAAATCTGTATGTGCTATAGGCTGAATCCAGTTCTGCTGGTGCTGTTTACAATAGGCCTAGGCTGAGAAGCAGAAAAGTGTTTATGCCCAGGGTAACTTTCCAGGTGCTACATGAGCTGGAGATTGTAGAGTGCTACAGGGTGGACAGGGACACATTACAAGAACTCTGTGAGCTCTGTCACCTTCAACTCAGAGCCAGAGCCAACTGAGGGGACCCAATCTCAGTGGAAACTAGTATGTGTAGCCCTTAGAACATTAGCTACAGGTACTTTCAAAGAGCAACTGGTGATATGATGGGTGTGTCACAGGCATCAGCATCCAGGATCCTCCTCCAATTTCCTGGATGCTATGCTCATACATGCCAGTGAGCACATATATTTTCCCCTTTCTGCTGAAGAGAGGGCCGGCAATATGCAACAGTTCTACCATGTAGCACACTACCCTGAAGTACTGGGTGCCATAGATTGCACTCATGTACACATCAGGCACCACTTGGTGAGCAGGGTAGACTCTACATTAACCACAAGGGATACCACCCCATCAACTGCCAAGCTATGTGCAATGCCCAGGGGATTATTCTGAATGTGTGTGTTGACAACCGTGGCAGTTATCATGACTCCCATATCTGGCACATATCACAGATATTTGCTAGGGGGATATCCCACAGGGCCATTTACTGGGAAATGCTGGCAACGCCTGGGACATGTATGATGTCACCCATCAGAAGTGCACACACACCCATAGAAGAACTCCATAATGAGGCACATGCTGAAACTGGAAACATCATAGAGTATGTGTTTGGGCTGCTGATGTCATGGTTCCGGTGCCTGTATATATATCTGGTAGAGCTCTGCAGTATTATCCACAAACATGCACACAGATATTCACAATATGTGCTTTGCTACACATTCTGATCTTGTGGAAACAGCTGCAGCAGATTCAGCAAGGTGACAGGCCACACATCACCCCAACAACACCTAGGTTACCATAGGCACAGTCAGAGGAGGACTCAGAGGAGGATCCACCAGCTGCTGTCCCTGTAGGCAGACATAGATGTGCCCAGTATGACCTTACTTTGGCTAAGAGACAATGCATGGCACATTCACTGGCCACTTAGGGGCCTAATACCTTTCTCCTACTCACATACATATATTAAAATTGATGCCAGGCACCTCACACAGCCTTCACCTATCCATATATTGCCTGTGTACTGCTTGCATCAGGCAGAGTTAGCACTGAGCTAAAGGTGTGTCAACTGCTGCATTTGCAAGGTAAGTCCTGAACCTAAACTCATTTCTTGAAGATTATTATGATGTATCCTTGTATCTCTTAGCTTGGTACAGTAAGCAAGTAAACTGTGGTGGATTTGTACAGAAATTACACTAACATGGGACTACAGACATTTATCATACTAAATATGTGTCCATTTGTAATTAGTAGGCCTCAGGCATGAATCATTCACACAGTCATACCTCTGCAGAATTCTGGTAAATCATTGAAGACAGAAGTTAGAATGTGAGGCTATACATTGCAGTTTCTGAATTCAGACTTGTTAGTGTCATAACAGTAAATACGCTCTCCCCCACTCCCCCAAATGAGGAGTGTACCCCTGTACCTGCCAGAACAGTAACCCAGCTTTGCTTCCTACAAACCCACAGTATATGTGTGTTTATGCCACAGTTAATATCCTCTGACATTTTAATGACAATTTTATAGAATTACATACACATTGCATGTGTTAGGTAACTAACAATTCACCAACAACCACACACAAGTAAGACTGAGAGATGTATATTTGTAACTATAATTATGACAGGTTGTGTGACTACTAACTGCTCTATGTCCAAATATAATACAGATAATTACTTGTACAATATACATTCCATGGTTTGATAGCAATGTACATTCTTATGCAGTTGGTTGTATGATGAATGACCCCAGTTCTATAATGGGAAACTGCTTCTGTGGCAAAGAGGACTAAAGCTGCCATCCTGTTTGCTAAAGTTCTATTGGTGTGAGGGTTCTAATCCTGACATAAGTAGATATTTTGGATGTGTACATTGGTACTGTGCTTTTACAGACTTTGCTTATGTCTCCCATGCTTTTAATATTTATCCTCTTTGTCTTTTTTCAATTCCACATTTGAACTATGCGCAGCATCTTGAAACCATTTGAACAAGGCTTGTCTAGTGTGTGTGAAGCACAGCATTGCAGAAGCGGAAAAATCAGATAAGGTGTATATCAGACTGCCAGCAACAGAAAGTGGATACATCCAATTATTACTCCAGTCATTCAGAAATTCCAGTCTGGAGTAGAGACAGGAGTGTGCTGTAATAGCAGGTATATATTACTAAATCTCAGATATTAGCAGTGAGGCTCGCATTGCTCACTGCTCACCTATGAGCAAACAGGTAAAGAGGCAAACGTGCATGCGTGTACACTTAGTTTACCATAGCACATCCAATGCTTCTTGCATGTTACATTGTATATTTGTATATGTATATATATATATATATATATATATATATATATATATATATATATATATATATTTAGAGAGAGAGAGAGAGAGAATATAGATATAGACATAGATATATACATAGATATATGTTCTTATTGCTCTATATTTTTCAGTTCCTTTGTCTGACCAAAAACTACATGTGGATTGCAGACTGGGAGCATACTATAACTATAGCTACATATATTTAGACTATCCATTTGTTTCCCCACCATTAGCCACACCTACAATCAGTACAATCCTGGAGTCTCCTTAATTTTTCAACACATATATCAACCACAATACAAAATACAATATATAATGTTGTGTGTTCCCTCATTGAAAGGGCAATTTGGTGGTGCTCACAGGCTTGCTCTGCCGAACTCAAACTGGCAAATATGGTCAGTAGGGGTACTGGTGTTGTTACACTGCTAGGCTTCTAAACAGTATATGTCTGCTAGGCTACTAGCCTCAGATGACACTAAGAAGTTGTGCCTCTATACAGGACCCCCAAGCTATTGTTTCTCACATGGTTTGCTGATGTCATCTACTATAAGTTCATGTGCAGTCTCAGAATCATCAGTCTTGTTCTGCGGTGCTTGCATTAAGTACTGTGTTGTGTAGTATGTGCACTTAGATAGGTAGGGATTTGGTTCTCACTGCAGTGGACTGTATTTGTGTGCTTCTCCATAAAGAAAAGTGGAAGTGTGTATCCCAAACTGACTTCTCCAATGACATGGTTTTGCAGTGTTTTGGTGCTTGCACAAACTTCCATTTCAAGCTAACACCCAACCTCTTGTCCCCCACATGGCCTGCTGATGTCATCTACTTTAAGTTCACCTGCAGTCTTATATAAATCGGACTTGTTCCATGGTGCTAGTGTTAAGTACTGTGTTCTGTAGTCTGTGTACTTAGGTAGGGTTCTGTTCTCACTGCAGTGAAATGGGTATGATTGTGTGTGTGTCCATAAAGAAGAGTGGAAGTGTGTATCACTAACGGACTTCTCCAATGGCATGGTTTTGCACTGCTTTGGTACTTGCACAAACATCCATTTCAAGCAGGACTCCAACCTCTTGTCCCCCACATAGCCTGCAGATGTCATCTACTATAAGATCACCTGCAGTCCTGCTCAAATCATACTTGTGCTGTGGTACGAGCACAAAGTACTGTGTTCTGTAGTCTGTGTACTTTGATAGGTTATGGTTTTATTCTCACTGCAGTCAATTGGGGGGAAGTTTGTGTGTCTGAGCTGTTACTGGACATTACACACAGAGTGTTATACTGAATGCTACAGAACACTATTCTATGCACATTTATCAGGCCATTGTCTTTAGCCACTGCTATGAAGTGAAAGCCCTGCAGTATGTGCAGTTGCTGCTTTTACTTATGTAAGAAAAAGTATAGTTCATTTTTATTATGTTGCTATGATTAATTTTTGAAAAAAACTGCTGCTTTTGACTCTGATGTCTATGTAATGTTATTAAAAAGTGAATTGTCAGTTACTGCTTTTATTCTGTTGCAGTTGTGTTGCCCACACTATACATTGGATTCACACTGCATGAATCCAGTTCAGTTCACCTACTGGTAAGTAAACATCATGACACATGATTTGTGAGAACACACCCCTGTACCCTTGTGCCTGGAGGCCTATATGTTTTAAATTAACTGTTTTTGCTCTCATTTTGAGCTTTAACATTGTCTTAGCTGCTGTGCTCTTGTTTGCTTGCCATTGAGCTTAACTCTTTGCAGTTATTGATGCAGAAAAAAACAATTAAATTGTTTTCCCTTACAATCAGCCAGTACTATCTAGCAGAGCAGATCTACATCTCAACATATCTGAGCAAATGGCAGTTAAACAAGCATTAATGTCACATCTTATCTCTCCACAACAGACGTATAGATCCCACTTTGGACAGACCTCCTACTGTACATCATATATGTTATTCCCCCAAAACAGCACTCTATCACATAAACCCATCCTTTTCTCATTCGCTATGCAGATACCAGGATTACACCTCACATTACGAGCTGTCAGTGTCCCTCACTTTCATCTGCTAGCCTTGTTGACATGTCTTTATTGACTTAGTACAGATAATGCCTCAGACGTATACTATGACATCAATGAAGTACCATCACAGGCAGAGGTACTCTCCAGCAATCTACATAAACAGCAGAGACATCCAAAACACAAGCATGGTACACCTAACACTAAACCCAAAGCACATAATACACATAACAAATGAGCACCAGTGTCTCACACAGGAAGTGCCTAAGGCAAGAGTCATCTATTGCAAAGGTTCTCCTTACAGTTGATTGTACAGTTAGCCATACAGCTGACCCACTCTCCAGCTTAAGCAAGGGGAAATGTAGGGCCAGGTGTGTGTCACAAGTACTTGTCACATCATACATGCAACTAAGTCTCTCCACAAGAAGTTCCACTATTAATCCATCATAGATGGTGTTGGTATGCACAACCTGAGACAAATCTCTAGGGAAAATATGGAGACAGATAAGATTGAGCTCTATGATATGCATTGTTAGCGGGTATTTGTGTAGTTCAACTCACAAGCTACCAGCTAGGGCATATTTACGAGTTCAGACTTCCATTCATCACCACTCTGTGCATGCTAGTAGTCTAATTGCTCTTTCTTTTGTGTTGAAGAGTCACAGGCTGTTTTATAGCTAACTTAACCCCAGTTTCACTCGCATTTACTATTTCACAGTAGTCAGCATGTGCTCTTTAACCTGAGTGCATAAGAATACATAGTATTAAGTTGCAGTGCCAAGACTTTTGTTGAAACATTCCTTAATTTGTACCTCCACTTACTGCTGCATTGTATTCAACTTATGTAATGTAGAGGTCTTTATTTGTTACCCATCTACTATTGCTGCACTTTTACTGGCCACAACTGCTGCAGTCATGTTTAATGTTTAATTGCACTGCCCATACTCTTGTTTAACTGTATATTACTTTTTTCTCTACTGCTGCATTAATTGAACTGTAACTGCTGCTGTTTTTTATCTTTGTAACCCTTCTACTGTTGCTGCATTTTACACTTGTTTAACTGTTCTGTAAATTCGACTTACTGTTGCATTTATTTGAACTGTAACTGATGCTGTTTTTATCTTTGTAACCCTTCTACTGCTGCTGCATTGTACTGTGCCCTAACTGTTTAAACTTTAGCTGTACCTCTGTGTTTTTCTTAATCTTCTACTATACCCTCTGTTCTTTCCCCTCTTTTTCTCTGGATTCATTCTCCTGTATGTATGCACTCTCATACTGAACCTGCCCTCTGGTCTCTCCCACTACCTCTACTGAACTACCTAGCTGAATTATTTAATTCTATTTCCTTTCAAATATGTTACTAGCAAGGACACTAAATCAGATCTATTTTTTTTCCATTACAGCTTGTAAAGTCTTGCGTTCCCACCTCTAAAGGTGTTTTCTCACTGAAAATCAGCTAACTGGAATTCTACAGTATTTTAAAACCTTACTGCTGCCGTCCAGGACCAAAAAAGTGTATGTAATTTATCTACTGTGCTAAGTCTACTGTTTTTGTTTCTTTTTACCAACGTCAGCTTAGTGAAGTGCCCTATCACATTTGCTAGCAGTCTACAGCTGTCTATATTCCCCCTTCATCCCGATCTTCTCCTCACTCCCATAGCCATATCTGTTATATCCCAGTAGTATTTTCCATTATCACCACTAGGTGACAGTGTTCATCCACTCTCTGTTCCTAACCCTATCCCACAGCAGCCCTAGTCTGCATCTCAACATCACTTCAGTGATTTTTCTCTCTCTTGAATGGCTCACAGTTCTGTACTTGACTCATAGTTGCATCCCTATGCACCCTTACCTGAGCTTGCTCTCTTGCTCACTGCCTGTCTTCCAATTTCACTAATTGTTCATTGTAGGTCACCCTCCTTCTCCTCAGCTCTACCCACTCTGTTCACCCTGCGGGCTCACTCCACTCCCCTACCCTGCCCCCAATTCCCAACCACCCACACTACATCTAGACTTATAGCTACAAAATCACTCCCACTTCCACACTAGCCAATCATTCCTCCCCCTCCTCCACATCACACTCATACACTCCTCCCCTTCCTACTATCCCTCTTCTTCTCTGCTTCTTCCCACTATAGCACTAGCCCTATCAACTCATCTACCAACTATATATCCTACCATATCTTGAAATACTAGTCACCACTATGACTCTAAATCCTTCCACCTTTATAACCCTAATACCTCTTCTTCTCTCCTTATCCTGCCTCAACCTTCACACTTCTCCCAGTACTAACTATCCCCCCTTTCTCACACAACCTGTCCATACCCCATATATAAGAAACACTCCATAGTACATATATCCCCTACCTCTACTACTCCATCAACTTCCTATTCCCTTATAAACTTACCTCTGCCCCAGCTACTGTTACCCTACCCCTACCAACCCTATTCCAATACATTACCTGACTCTCAAACTGCATACTAAGAACTCTAAATACCTCTTTTCTCACATAGGTAAACTTATTACCATTCTTCTCTCTGGTGACATTCACCTTAACCGTGGCCCCTCCCCTTTTCAGCCTTCAAATTCACCTCCACTTTCTACCTCCCCAAATAACAAATCCCTTGTTTTCACCACACTGAATGCTCAAAGCTTACATAACAAAATTCTTAATTTCCATGCCTGGCTCCTCCATACCCACCCTGACATCCTGTCCATCTCTGAAACATGGCTAAAATCCCACATTAATGACTCTGAAATCACCCCCCAACTATAATATCATTAGAAAAGACAGAACCCACAAGAAAAGTGGTGGTGTAGCTCTCCTATACTCTTCCTCCCTTTCAGTTACTCCCTATACTAAACCCATCCCTCAATTTGCCAATGCCAAACTATCTTTAGCCCTATTTCAAATAAACAAACACAAACATATATGCATAGGCACTCTTTACATTCCTCCTGGAGACAATATCCCTATTGTGGAGGATATTCTCTACTGGTTCTCCTCTAATATTAGCAATGAGACCATAATCCTTGGTGACTTTAATATTAACTGGACTACCATTCAATCTCCTACTATTTCTCTAAACCTAAACCTCTATAACTTCTCACAACTAATCAACTCTACCACCAGGCCTTCTAAGGATGGCTCCTCCAGTAGTATTCTTGACTGGATTCTAGTCTCTCACCCCTTTTATATCTCTGATAGTGGTAGCCGCCCTGACTTTCTTAGCGATCACCTTCCCTCTTTCACTCATCGCCTTCCCTCCTCCTTGCAACTTTCCCATACTTACATCTCTACATGCTCTCTAAAAAACTTCAACCCTGATACCTTCTCTAACTCTCTCAAGTACATTGCCTGGAGCCCTCTAAAAACCTCTCCCTAGATAACGCTGGAGCCTACGTCAACACTATATTCTTAAGCTTATTAAATAGCATTGCTCCCTCCAAAACCAGAAGAATTAAAAGCAACACTGTCACCATGGTTAACCAAAGAGACGAAAACTATCATGCATCTCTGAGACAAAGCCTGGAAACATTACCAGAAATATAGAACTCCCTCCACCCTGAATGACTATAAACTACTTCACAGCAAGGTTAAGAAACTGATTGCATCCGACTGTAAATCTTACTTTTCCAAACTTCAAAATAACACAAAACCAACCCTAAAAAATTCTGAAACAGTATCACCACCATCCTCAATCCTGGCAAAAAAGATAACCCTTGTCTAGATCCAAATGCCTCTGTTCTGGACTTAGCCACCCAATTTAATACCTTCTTTATTGATTCCATAGCCAAACTGACAACATCTTTCCCCAACATTTCATCTTCTACTATCCCTTCCTCCCCTAACAACACCACCTCCCAAAGCTCTCCCGTTTCCATCAAACCCACACCAATCCCTACCATTAAAAGACTTCTCCTGAAACTGAAACCATGTACAAATGCCCCTGATTACCTCCTCTCCCATTTCCCAAAAATAGCCGCTGATGCCATTGCTTTCCCCATCTCCATTCTAATAAACTGGTCAATCCATGAATGCTACGTACCCCAACTCTGGAAACAGGTCTTTATCATTCCCTTTCATAAAGGGGGCAACAACAACAACATTCTCAATTTCCGACCTATTGCCATCTTACCCCCTATCTCAAAAGTTCTAGAAAAATGCATCCACCTACAACTTTTACCCTACCTCATAGATAACCACCTGCTTACCCTCACACAATATGGATTTAGATCTGGCCACAGTACTACTACTGCTTGCCTCTCCTTCCTCGAAACTGTTAACAAAGCCCATGATTCAGGGTCCCTAGTATCTACCCTCCTTTTAGATTTGGCTAAAGCCTTTGATGCTCTAATATAAATCTCTCCTTCTCTGCTATAATCTGGTTCACTATTTACCTTTCCGACAGGCAACAAGCTGTCAAATGGAAAAAAATCCACATCCTCCTTCCTTAATACCCCTACAGGCATACCCCAAGGTTCAATATTAGGCCCACTACTCTTCAACATTTTTATTAATGACTTCCATCAGAACATCCCTAATGCTAATATTATACAATACGCAGATGACTTGATGATCATCTGTTCTGCCTCCTCTATCTTCAGTCTCTTAAACCTAACCCAAGATGCCTTCTCATATACTGACCACTGGATGTTAGACAAACACCTAGCACTCAATGCATCAAAAACAAAACTCATGATATTCACACCCTCAAAAAACATCCCCAAAGACAAGAACGCTTTCTCCATTACTAGCCTAGACAATACCTCACTCGAGGTAGTATCCCATGCCAAACTGCTAGGTGTCCTCATTGACGAACAGTTTAAACTTGACACCCACCTACAAGCTAATGTCAAGAAAGCCCACCAGAATCAAGGTTTGCTTTACTGCCACAACCGCTACCTCACTCCTTCTACCAAGTTTGTTCTCGCTACAACATACCTCATTCCTTCCCTCTTATATGGTGCCCCACTTCTTACAAACCTTCAATCCTCCCTAAAGAGAAAACTCTCTTCCTGCTACAACAAAATCTCTAAATACGCTACTGGCAACAAATCCTCCTCCCACCACTGTAATGCCCTGCACAAACTACATTGGTTAGAACTACCAAATTATCTTACCTACATTCAACTCATTCATGTTCACAAAATTATCTTCAACCCCCTCTCTCTGCCCATCCCTTGCCTCCTCTCTCAAAATGCATTCACCTGACACACTACTATGATCCAACTACCAGAATCTAATTGAACTAAACTAGCCTGCCCGACTGGCAGGCAAAAATCTATTATCCTTCTCTCTGGCACACCTTTGGAACTCCCTCCCACCTTTCATTCACTCCACCCATAACACACCACCTTTAAGACTTGGCTTCACTCCCATCTGACATCACTCTGGGAGTGTTCCTGCTCTCACCCCACATAATTTCCCCTCTGCTTTGAACCCTGCTTACCCCTCTCCCTCCACTCTCTCTTCACATTCTTCTTCTCCAGCTACACTCTCTCCTAGCCAGCTTCATCTCTACCATATACCCTCCCTCCATTTCTCCTACTATACCCTTCTTTCTTACTACTACACTTAGCTTCCTTACCTCCTTCCCTACTCTATCTCAGATACAATCTCTTGCCCCTACTGTTATTACCATTGTTTAATCAAATGTAATGGCTAATATTTACTAATGTTTTTATTAATTTTCTTCTTATATTTCTGCTGCAATTTTGAAATTTTGACCATATTCTACACCTGTTTTACTTTGCTCCTTATTGCAATGATTTGCTTATATTGTATAGTGTTGTTACAAAGTTGTTGTTTGTTTTACATTGTATACTGTTTTTGGAGATTTCCTTCCCAGCAATGATTTGCTTATCTTCATAGGTTCATAGGTTCATAGGTAGGTACTAAGCTATTGGCCTTAGGGCCTATAGAAGCCCAGCCAAAAAGGTACCCTGGCTTTTGCCACCCAAGAAAGTTATTTTCCTGTGCCACTGTCGAGCAGGGCCACAGAAGTGATCTTGTATAATGTTGTTACAAAGCTGTTGTTTGCTTTACATTGTATACTGTTTTTGGAGCTTTCCTCCCCAGGACTCCATTGAAAATGGGCTCTTCTCGGCCCAATGGACTATCCCGATAAACAAACTGCAAATAATAATAAAATAAATATGTGTCCCAAGCATGTATCTCCCTACGATTGACTAGCATTATAAGCTTGCCTAGGATGAGACAACAATATAAAGAATAAATGATCCTCTGAAATTGGTTATGTGTCTGGTGTTATTCTAAGGTGTTCCAGTTTCTGTCACTGTGGGCTGACACTGTGGCTAGACCACTCTGCTTTGAAAGACATGGACATCACCTGACTACTCTAGGCTTTTGTTTGCTGGCTAAGACACATGCCTCCACCATATTGTCTTTATTACGCAATGTCACAAAAGCAGAAGTTACTATATGAAAATATATAACTCCAACAAAGTAAGGGTCATGCTGATAAACTCTAGGAGTTAACATCAGAAACTGCACTGTCGGTCAGCATTTGTCGCAATTGAAGTGATGGATGTCTCTGCATCACAGAAACCTGATGCAAGGCTGCAGTAAGTAGCCCGGCCTTGAAAGACTACAATGCCTTTCACATATTCAGATTACTATTTAAAGTTGTGGGAATTACATGAGGTAGATTATCTCTCCTCATTGAGGATAATTCCTCCTCTACATGGGGTTGAAAACATAAGTCTATGGAGCTAATGTAACTCCAATTTACAGTGACTAATAACCCCCTAAATGTTATCACCAGTTATATGTCCCCTTCCATGACCAAGAAAGGCCACACAGCCTACTTATAATTACTTGTAACAATTAAAGTTGAACAAAACAACCTACTCAGGGATGATGACTATAACTACATTGATTGTAAAACTTATATAAGGCCAAACTCACTTGCACAACAATTTCTGGACTTTGATAACACATACTATATGCCATGGAAGTAAGACTGCACCACCCCACAAGTGTCTGTAATACTCTAGATCTAGTCCTCCTACATAGCATTGACCAATGCAACCCCTCAAGTGTAGGGCCTGCACTGTTTCAATCCAACCACAAAGTAGTTTTTTTCAGAATTTGCAATAGGTACAGAATTAAAATATGAGAGGTCTGAATATACATCTTCCAAGGTAAATTCACCATCCTAAGGGATGGTATAATCATCTTCCACACCCCAGTTCCCACACAGGACATTGGCAACTATAGCAAAATATATCATGATGCCCTGCATAAACAGCCACTCAAATGTATAGACACAGATGTACCTGATAGAATCAAAGAAAGATCTTTAAGAAAATCATAATTGTGCTGATGGATACCTGACATTACTTAATTATACAATAAGTGAATGAGGCTGATGTCTACAAATATAAAAATTTAAATCCCACACTGGAAGACTAATATCCGCAGCTTAAACAAGGCAATAAGACACCTTGTAAAATCCTCACACAGCAGCTATGGGAAATATGTCAAAACTATAGCCAAGGATAACCATAAGGCTTTCCTCTGTTACATATGCAACATCAAAGGTATGACTCTGATGTGTGCTGAATTAATTGTGGATGGTATTGCACACACACTGAACCAGTTTAAATTGAAAACCAGCTGACAGACATACTTGGATAACAATTATCTCCCTACCCACCCACAAGCTTACCACAACACTTCTTCAACATCACCTCCAACCTCCCTCTACAAAGAGCAAGTAATCACTGCTCTCTCCAGTACTAGGAACACAGCCTCTGTGGGACCAGATGGCATTACAGCATGTGTTCCTAATGTTCTTAACCAGCAAACTATTGCACTAGGCACCCTACACAATCACAGTCTGAGCACTGCCTTTATCCACACAGATTTGAAATCAGCAACCTACTTCCCCCTACACAAAGATGGATCAGCAACATACACATGTACTTATAGTCCGTTAAGATTCATAAGCCTCAACTGTAAGACAATGGAATGGATTTTCAATGATGTGAGATACAAGAACAGAGTTGACATCCGAACACTACATCTGTTCCAGCATGGCTTCCTCAAGGAAAGGTTGTGTATGCTAAAACTGTTGTTATTCAATAATGTAACCACATACATAGTATGTATGCACAGCATTGATTTTGTCCATTTTGACTTGGCCAAGGCCTTCCACACAACTCCACATTCGTGCATCAGTGAGAAGTGAATCTGGGTGAATATCAACTGCTATGTTGTCTGGTGGGTTGCAAACTGGCGCATAGACAAACAACACTCATTCAAAGTGGGAGAGTTCACCTCTAGCAGCAGAACCATCACACATGGGTTACCACAAATGTCACTGCTGTGTCCATTCAAGTTCGCCATATACATCTCAGAAGTCCAGATCAAAACAAGGTGTCTGTGGCTAGCCAAGTTTCTGGTTGAAGGACACTTAGGTGCTATCATTGTATCCCATAACAAAGTGAGTGCTGTACAAAAGGGGCTTACACAGACCAATGTCTGATAATAACTCTGTGCTATTAAATGACTGTCATATAAATGCATCATCATTTCTTTTGTGATTATAAATGTTCCAGCTTATTATGACATAACCCTGAATACCCTAATCAACAATTATGTATTGATAGACCTGGGAACACAAGTACACTGCAACATGTGTCTACTATGGTAAGGAAAGTTTAATACATATTGCATTAGATTAGCAAAGCCATTGCAGCATTATCACATTCATTTTTAAATACCCTATAGTCATCCCTCCTCAGGGCTACTCCTAAATATAATGCTCCCTTTGCTATGCAGTGTAACAGACACCTACAAAAATTTGACAAACCTCAGTGATTTACAAGTAATATATATCAAGCTGTCAAACATGTGTCTAATATGGACAGATTGATGTAGCTGTCACTGTGCTCAGTATGATATAGGCTAGTTTGAGGTGACTTATGCATGCCTTACAATGCTATCGCTGACCCACTCCTCTGGAACAGGCTTCAAAAATATGTCAAGCCGAGCACCTCCATGACACTGTTTCATCACAGCTTGGATGACTTGATGTGAAACTGTTAATCTCTGCTCTGCATTCCCCCTGCTTCTCACCTAGATATGGATAATTCTTGTTAGACAAATATTGCCCGTACATGATATCTGACATTGAATTTTATATTGTGATTTCCTAGCTAGGCTTCTAAACACCATTAGGTCAACAGCGTAGTAACATCCTATGTACCTATGAAGCTATGGTTATGTACATGCCAGAATAGTGTTACATTGTATTACTGTTTTGATGAGAGTTGACTGCAGTGCATACTTAAAATTATAATATCTGGGACTGATGTTATGACTTCTGATGTGCACCATAACTCTGTCATAAAAATAATTACAGGGAAAAATTCAAATTATATGATACAAAATTTAGATGTTAACCTCACAACACTTACAAGAACATCCACTGTAAAGTAGTCAAATGATGATGGCAGCATCTGTCTAACTGGTCAAGTACAATATAACTAAGAGATGCAATCATCAGTTCAACACCATGCATGCAGATGTAATCTCATACCTCTCAACTGTCCAGATTTTTACAGAATGTCCAGATTTTTGCCTCTTGTTTTTGATTTTATTCTCTTAAAATTGTGGTTTTCTGGCAAATCATTGGTAAATCATTGAGGGCTGAAGTCAGAATATAATGGCAGATATTTGAATTTCAGGCTTCACATCCAGAAAATTGGTGCTAATGAAAAGCATGTTATTCTATCGACTTTCTAAGTTTATAAGAGCAATATTTAAAAAGTGTCCCTATTTTTGGGTCTTTGTTCCCCCATTATTTGTGGCTTTGTGCAGATTTCTTGCTCTAAGAGGTTGAGAGGTATGGTAATCATCATTTATGTAAATAGTCACCCTGTGCATCAGACACATAGCTTTACTATCCCTAAATCCAAAAGATAGAAAACAGGGATATGACACAGTTATCGTCACTTGCACAGGGTGTTGTGTGTGGGGGGGTGCAGGAAGCCTAGGTTGACACAAAAGGTATGTGAATGTGAGTGTGTGTGTGAGTAAGGAAGTGAAGCAGGCAAGATGGACCATGAAAATGGAGTCCTTCTGTAGGTGTGCTCAATGTAACATTGTTGTGTGAATGTCTGCATGAACACAGCCAAGCTCAGTGCTAGCTCTATTTGTCTGTGAGTTAGACATATATGAGCTGCGCATGGTAGAGTTGATGGATCATCTTTAGTCACCCCCCAACCATGAGAACTGGCTCTGTCAGGAGTTGCACTAACACCTCCATGCCCAAGGTCAGATGCAGGGCTACTACCTACAGATGAGTGATGTCTGCTGGACATGCTCACTTCATGGGAATGCCCAGGACTACAACCCCATGCCCTGCCACATCTGGGTGTGGACAGCACACTCCTTGATGGAGCAGTAGAAGTACTGCCACTATGGCAGCATGATCAGACATGGCCACATTGGATCACAGCAGATGTGTTTGCTGACCTATGCCCACGAAGCCGACTTTCCCCTTCCAGCAGATGCTCCATCACAGACAATGTGCGTTCCATGACAGATACTCTGTGCTCCATCACAGACATATCTCACACCAATGTGTTACTCATCAGATCCATGGAATCAACAACATGGTGGAGGCAGTCACTGATGTCAGACTGTGCCACATCTAGAACAATGAGCATTTGTCTGAAGCACTTTTCTAAATGTGCCTGTGCCTCCATGACAACCCTAAACAGATGTAGTGTTATACATGAAGAGACACCTGCACCAGGTGAAGGAGGGACAGCAAGCATCTTCCGGGTATCCCTATCAAACCTCTTGTGTGGCAACGTGCCAACAATTTGGCTACAGCCAGAGTCAACAGGCTGTGAAGTAGCAGTAGCTACACTACCCTGGTCAATGTCCTCTCCCTCCACCTGTCCAATATATGTGGCCTCAGTGGACTAGGGATGCATAGACATACTAGTTGTTTATGGCGACAATGAGTGGGATCAATGAGTGCCAACTTCTGTGTCATATTCAGCCTCTGCAACCTCCAGTTGTGTCTCACTTTGGCCACCATCAACATCAGAGTCTGATGAGACACTGACATCAGGTGGCGTAGGGGACACAGAACCACTTCCATGATCACCTGTGATAAAAGGAAGAAACACAGGAATACATTAATTCCTGCACTACTATGCTGCAATATGCTAAGCAATTTACACTACTGTCACTATTACAGACAGTCATACCTCTCATCCTCTTAGAGCAAGAAATCTGGACAAAGCCATAAATAATGGGTGGACAAAGGCCCAAGAATACAAACTTAGAAATTTGATAGAACAACAGGTTTAGCTTTAGCATGCCATTTCTGAAAGGTATGAAGTCTGAAACTCAGATGTCTGTCATTATTTTGTCTGCAATCTTTAATGGTTTGTCAATAATTTGCCAGAAAAGAACTATGATTATGAAATACAAGCCAGACATATGAGTTAAAAATCTGGACATTCAGCAGAAATCTGTACAGTTGACAGGTATGCCGACAGTACAACAGTGCATACATCAGGCCTGAGAAAACACATTAACAGATATCTTGGAATTTATCTACAGTACAGACATAAATGTATTATGCTTACCAACTGCAGGAACCCTATGTCTCTGAATTCCTGATGGTCCTGAAATAAGTAAAGGAATAGGTAATGGTAACAGCACCACATTTAACAGGGGGTAATACCTTAACTCATCTATAACTGCAGTAACTGAAATGTTAACAAAAATGTGTTTGACAACTTTAAAATAGACTTAAAAATGCAGCTATCTTCAATTCCCCCACACAAAAAAAAACAACTTGACACACAAATATAGACAATTGACTCTATTTCAGAATGCCACCATATTCCAATGATGGTCTAACAAAGCATATCTGGAAGGTCTTCTTGAAATGCAGGAGTGGTGCCCACGTCCAGAATGTACTGGGTTATTGATTGCTGGGAACTGTCCTGTGTGGCAATTTTTGCCAGGAATTCCTCTGGAGATCATGTACCACTGCAGCTGCACACCTCCTTGCAGCTGTTATCATATTAGTGGCTCTGTGATGCACCTGCTCATAAGTGTGTCTATGTCACCCAATATCATTTATGTTGCATACTAATTCATCCCACAGGGCTATATGCTGAGCCATATTGGCTTGCACTCTGGACAGCAGTACTACATGATGCTGACATAAGGTCTCTATCTTGAGGTCATTCTCCGCATCGGTAAATGGGTGCCCACGTCCAGAATGTACTGGGTCATTGATTGCTGGGAGCTGTCTTGTGTGGCAATGTTTGCCAGGAATTCCTCTGTGGCAGTGAGAGGGGATTCTTCAGCAGGCCCACCACTGGTGATCTGTTGATCATGTGCCACTGTAGCTGCACACCTCATTCAGCTGTTATCATATTGGTAGCTCTGTGAAGCACCTGCTCCTAAGTGTGTCTGTGTCATCCGATATCATTTATGTTGTGTACTAATTCATCTACAGGGCTGTATGCTAAGCCATATTGGCCCACCTTCTGGACAGCAGTACTGCATGATGTTGACATAAGGTCTCTATTTTGGGGTCATTCTCCACATTGGTAAATGGGGGCATACGTTGAACAGATATTTTGTGTCCTGAAAGACAAAAACTGATAACACATATAAGGATCACATAAGTACAAATAAACTGTTTCAGATAAAGCAGTAAAGGAAAGCTGTCAGTATTCCCCACTTGATTGGCTTTAAAGATTCAACAGAGATCAAAAACTAATGGGGGGAGAATACAAAACAAGGAGAATAACAAGAGAAACATATCCTTGTTTGGGCCATAACAGATACTCAGCTAAGCTCACCCACCCAAAATAACAGTCCATTACAGTTTGTGTCATAGCAGGAACTAATATCCCCTCCCCAAACAAAATAACAGGCTAAGGACCAATTATGCTAACCAAACAACTGTGAAATGCTACAAATGCTATCAAAGGACCTTTCCATGAAACATGTCTGCATAGTTATCGCACAGCATCATAATTTCAGCCTACTCTACATTCTCTGTAACTCTGAAATGGCTTGAAAAATAAGGCCATGCCATGATTACAGTTCTAAAAAATGCATACAAATTTACTTCAAATTACTCCTAACTACATTTCATCATATGGATTATGTAGGTAACAAAATGGATACATACCTGTGGGAGTACAGTACTCCACTGTAGGGATATACTGTTCAAAATAAACATGTTACTGAGTTAAACAGTGCAATAACTCTCATCCACATCAGTTTGCCTAGCTATACATTTGCCTTTTTATAATGGAGTACATTGGTAATGGATTGCATCTGACTTAGTCTGTGCTTCAGAGATGCTAATTACAACATAAGCAGCTGAAGTGCATTCTTCTCTACCATTCTTGTGGATCTAGTCAGCAAGATATAAAGCATCCATGTGGACTCCATGCTGTTTTTTATGTGGATTGGGAAATTAGTGGAGTGCAGACACAAAGTAATCACCGACAGATTGTTAGTAGCTGCTGCTTTTTCAATATATTTGTCTGTGCTACAGGCTGAAGCCAATGCTGCTGCTGCTGCCAGTAGCCATAGACAGAGAGGGTGAAGATTTTGCAGGCCAAGGACACAGTACAGGAACTGTGTGACCTCTGACAGCCTTGATTCAGAGCTAGAGCCAAACAGAGGGAACCCATCACACTGGAAAATAAGGTATGTGTTGAATTTGAATCTTAGCCACAGGTACCTTTCACAGACTACCAGGGGACATGCTTGGTGCGTCATAGGCATCAGCATCCAGGATCTCCCAAACATTCCTGCATGCTGTGTAGAGAGCACATATATTTTACCATTAGTTCTGCAGAGAGGGTCACAAGAATGCTACCATTTACCATGTATCGCACTACCCTAAAGTAATGTGTGCCATACATCGCAGTCATGTACACATGAAAACAACACCTGGGAAACAGGGTAGGGTCATTATTAATAGTAAGGTCTACCACTCATACAACTGCCTAATCATGTGTAATGGTATGGGAATCATTTGGAACACATATGCTGGCAACCCTTGCAGTTAACAGGACTCCCATATGTGCCACATCTCCCCACTGCACCAGATGTGTGCTATGGGGAATGTCTCACAGGCTCATTTAGGGGTGGATGCATACTATGCACTAGAGTTATGACTGATGAAACCCATCAGAAATGCACGCGCACACACACACACACACACACACACACACACACACACACACACACACACACACACACACACACACACACACACACACACACACACACAAGAACACCTTAATGAGACACTCGGTCCAACCTGTAATGTCATAGAGCATGTTTTTGAACTACTGCAGTCACAGTGGCAGTACCTACATACATCTGGCCAAGGCTTCCATTACAATACACTGACATGTCCCATAATGTTCATAGTATGTGCTATGCTACCCACTTAATCTTGTGGAAACAGCTGCAGCAGGATCAGCAAGGGGAAAGGGAACACGTCCTCCCGAAAATGTCAAGGTCATCACAGCCACAGGGCAATGATGAGTCAGAGGTGGAACCAGCAACTAGTGTGGTTGTAGGCAGACATAGGCATGCTCAGTATGTCCTTGCATTGGCAAGGAGACAAGCCATAGCACACTGACTCACCACCTAGGAGACTAAAACTATCCTCCTACTTCACCATAGTTTTGTACTGGGAAAGCATTACAGAGAAAAGTTTGATAGTAAGGATACACACTGAAGTTTTTGACTTCTCAACCCTCCCTAAATCACTCAACAGGAAGAATGCCAAACAAGCAGAGTAACCAGACCAACATGGTCTTGTTGGTGCCATAGCAGGAA
This sequence comes from Protopterus annectens, assembly GCF_019279795.1. Classification (NCBI taxonomy): domain Eukaryota; kingdom Metazoa; phylum Chordata; order Ceratodontiformes; family Protopteridae; genus Protopterus; species Protopterus annectens. The sequence continues at coordinate 322,996,613 of NC_056736.1, forward strand.
CACATATTGCTCCCCCACTCCCAAAAGGACAGGCAATGCCTGCTTGTGACATCCAACCTGGCTTTCCTTAGTTGGCAACTGCATATCATATTATTCCCAGTTAATATCCTTTGACATTGCAAGTGCAATGATATAGAATGGTTTACACACTGTAGGTTCATAGGTTCATAGGATGGTACTCAGCTATTGGCCCTAGGGCCTATATAAGCCTAGCCATAACAATTCTCTGGCTATTTCTTCCCACAATATTTACTTCCCTGGACCCATGTCTAGCAGGGTGACTGACGTGATCCCTGGGTGAATTTCCTATCTCCCATCCAATCGTCAAGGTTCCTTTTGAAAAGGGACAAAGAGGTGCTCTGCTTGACATGTATGGTCAGTCTGTTCCAGAATCTGGGGGGTCTCTGGGTCAGGAACCTATCCCTCCAGCATGTTTTGTTCATTATGATGACAAGGTTTAGATCTCTGGAGTGTGTGGTTCTGAGGGATTAGGATTTCTTTAAGTGTAGCATGTCCAAAAGCTCTGGGTTTGACATGGCCTTGTATGTTAAGCAGAGATTGCCTCTGAGTAGACAATATGCAACAGAGTATAGCTGGAGTTTTTTTAGACGGTCAGCATAGGGCATCTGCTTTAGGCCTGCAATTCATTTAGTGAGGTATTTCTGCAACCTTTCCAATTGTTGCAGATGTCTTGAGAGGTACATACCAAATGGGGCATTGTATTCTATAATGGATCTAATGAGGGATGAGTACAGTGGGACAATGACCTCTTTTTTTCTGGAAGAAAAGTCCTTAGTGATGAGGTGTGCCACATAGAAGGATTTCCTGACTGTTGTAGCGATATGGTTATTGAAGGAGAGACCACTGTCCACCTGTGTCCCTAAGTCTCTTATCACACTTTCAGTGTTTAGTGTACTGCCACCTATGTGGTAATTCATGGGTATGTGTTTTTTCCCAAAGGGAATAACTATACATTTCTTGGCACTGAGCTTGAGCCCATGGCTCTGGTACAAAGCATCTGTTTCTGTAAAGCCCTTTTGTAGAATATCCACATAATTTGGGGATTCAATATGTCCCAGATTACTGGTCAGATAACTGCTAAATGACCAAGGAACACCAAAAGGTAAGACAGTGCTGTATATTTGCAAACAAGTATCACAAGAGGGTGTGTAATCACTAAGTGCAGTATTTTCAAAGATAAACATGTCACTAAATGTGTAACTAACATGTAATGTTTTACTATAACTGTACATTCTGTGTAACTTGTTTGTGTGTTTGTTTGAAAAACAGGGTTAAGGCACCCATCTTGTGCTCTGAATGTGCACTGGATGGTGATTTGGATTTCAGAAATATGTAGGCATATTTCATGTATACTAACATATTGTACTGTATCAGTCATACATTGATTTATGTTTCTGCCTTGTACTTGTTTTTATCACTTAACTTTTGGGCCACTGTTTGTGCAGTGCATAATGGCTTTGGCTGTACTCAGCTGATTTTCGCATACAGTGGCAGTTCACAAACTGGATGATTGGACCACCCTTGTAGCAGACAGAACCCAGATATCTAAAATTAGACATTGGATGTATTCTATTAATGTAATTGTGCCTGGCATGAATGCACTAAGTGCATTTGCACTGCATTTAACAGCATGAACCTCAAAATGTATACTAATCTAGCAGGTGGCCATGTAACTTCTCCTGTGGCTGCAGATATTATGTGCTGGGCTGAAGTCCACATACTCCTCGGTTTGACTACAAGGTTTGTGGCCGTTATTTTACTGTTGTGACCCTGCATTAGATAGCAATGACATTAAACATGGACAAGCATTTTTTTTTGTTCATCTTGTGACAACAGCTGTAAGTGTAGGACTATCATAAATAAAGTCCAGGGTTTGATTACAGCAGATTCCATTCTTTTTTTAATGGTGTCCCACTTCACATTATAGTCACTCTGAATTATATCAGTTAACCTAGTATTTCTTATATCATAATTATTTTCCTGATGGCTAACACACTAATATTGTGTAAGTTATGTACTTACGTATTAATGTCTGTATTGGTTATCATCTCTGCATTGTTTAGTATCATGCAAGCTCATTGTGTTTTTGCGATGGTAAGCAATGCACACTATTTTCAAATGTTGCAAAATCCAAAAGTACATGCTATCAGTATCTTTGATAACTGGAATTGATGGAAAACATCATTATAGATTCGTCTTCATCTGCATTAGACATGGATGGCATTCATGGAAAGGTTTTGAGATTTTGATCTCAAAGGTGGGGTGTGCAGGAGTCCAAAGTGTATGTCGGACTCCCAGTGAATGAGTATGTTCACTGGCTGTTGCAGGAGCACTATCATGGATCCAACTCCAAATCAGATGCATGGAATAGTTTGGCCTGGAATTTATCCAGTGCTACCAGTATCCCCGTACTGGCAAACAGTGTAGAAATCACTACAGAGACCTCAGGATGAGGAAAAAGGATACCTTTGAAAGTTGGATCAAAGAATGTCAGACTGGTGGCACTCCACAGATGTGTATGTATCACTTACATGCACTACTTCTAAGAGCAGCTGCATTTGTTCAGGATCACTATTCTTAATGGCATTCTGCTGTGTTCTGCTTTTTCCACAGCTCAAGCAGATATATTACTGAATTGGTGAACTTATGAAACAAGATTAGCATGGATGCAAGATGCAAGTGGTATGCATGCATCCAAACAGTATGGTTATTATAGCATTAAGAGTAAATACAAATTATTGTGTTAAGCACTAGTATCACATTGGGCATGCATTTGTCAACTGTATAGGAAAAGTATGCATGCACTATTCTATAGGATAAAACAATAGTCCAGTATTACAAAGTAGTCAGAGGTTGTTGGTTCAAAAAACATACTCTCCAGCTATACAGTACTGTTAAGGTTTGCATCAATATTGCCATGTAATGTAAGACCTATAAACCAGGGACAACAATAGCCTGTTGAAGACTGTCATCAGTATAATTGAAACATGCATATGTACAATATATGCAGATATCTGGGATTGTTTGATACAATCAGTAATATACAGTGCATCTGTTATGAGCTTGGTTGTCTTAACAGTGAAAAAGTTATTTGTTAAGAGTTGGTAGTGTTAAAAGTAAAGGTAGCAGAATCATACCTCTCAAATTTTCAGATATTGGCAGAACGTCCAGATTTGTATTTCATATATTTGGTATGTTCCTCATAAACTGTGTGGTTTTCTGACAAATCACTGAAATTATCTGAATGTTCCAAAAAACTCTGCTACTCTAGGAACTTTCTCAGTTAATAGGAGTAATATTTAAAATATGTCCCAATCTTTGGGTCTTTGTCAACCTGTTTTGTCAGGGTTTGTCCAGATTTCTTGCAATATGAGGTGGACAGGTATAATCAGAATAGTCATAGACTTGTAAACATGTGCATCGTATGTCACATATGATGTTAGTAATTTTCCCCTTTTTTCTCTCACCCTACCCCTTTTCTTCTTTTTATTTTTCCTTATTTTTGTGTTATGTATAAATTTTGAATTTCTTTGTTACTTATTTGTTTATTTGTCATTATTTTTATTGTTTGTCTTTTTTATAATTATTTATAACATTTGTTTTTCTTTGTTATCAGTTTTCTTTCATTATTTACATTTTTCCAGTTATGTTTTATTTTATTGTATTTTAATTATTTTTTTATTATTACTACAGCACAGCAGGATAGGCTGGTACCCTGTGATCTGCCTACACTCGCTTCACTGACTACAGCACCAAGGCTCAGCACTTTTGGGCTGCAGCCTGGCTGCAGGCCCCCCCCCCCCGGCTACCTCTGCCCTACCTGGACCCTCTGGTAGTTCTTCCCTAGAGGATAGACCTGTAGTTCTCTCTGGGAGTAGAGGCAGAGGGGGTGATTTTGTCACCTGAGCTGAACAACCAGATATGGTGTGTAGGATTGTGGACCACACAATTGGTGCACACCTACACTGAGTGGAGACACTGCTCTCTATTGTTGTCCTGAAAAACACAAGGACACACAGACATCAGACACTGCAGCTATTGGTGCAGTGAGGAGACAGTGATGACAGTCCAGTGGGTGAGGACTCAGTTTTCACTGTCATCAAACTGGACAAGCATAAGTTCGTGATTTCCCCAACCTCACCTCAACCATGGTGTTCACCCCCCTCTTGTGTCCTTCACCAACCCTGTCTCTTGTCTCGTATGTCTTATCTATCAGCAAATGCTTCCTCACCTTCCCAACATGCCTGCCCAAGATATGCTTATACCCCTTCCCCATTATTCCTCTCTCTGCTTATAAAAAGAAAAAAAAAAAAATATATATATATATATATATATATATATATATATATATATATATATATATATATATATATATATATATATAGCTCTCCATTTCACACACTTGTCTACTTGACACACTTAATTTGGTCCAGTTGGGTTATCAATACAATTATGTTGTTGTCACCCCTCTCTCTGGAAGTGACAGTCCAAATTTAGTTATGATTCTGTACATGTGATCAGTTGTTACTGTTAAATACATGGATAGCTTTGTTTTTTTCCTACACCCTTCCTGCACATTCATGCCTTCCTTTCACTTTGTTTTCCCCCTGCTTGTTCCTCTTTTCACCACTTTCCTGTCTCCCCATTTATTTTCTTTATGGAATATGTGTGCAATGGTGCACACTGTGCATCATCACTAAACAACGGTAAAAAAATCACTATTAGTTATATAAAATTTTATTTGCTACCACTTCCATGAACACTAAACATTTCATTATTACTCCATTGAGTACATAAACAGCTGATGACACAGGTTCATAACTAGCACAATTTATAATACTGATTTACCCATAAATGTATTTGCAAATGATAAATACACCCATATTTGAACCCACTACCATCTGAACCAAAATAAGATACCATCAATGCATTTAACAGAAGTTGCTACAGAGTCAGCTGAATAACAGGTGTAGAAGGTATAGGACATCCACAGGAACAAACCACAGCTAGCAAAGAATCTTTAGATGATAAAAAGTCTCTCCACTGTTGTAGTATAAATCTCCTGGTGCAAACACAATTCTGTTAATCACACCATATAATCGAAAAAACACTTTTATTAACAAAAAATGGTAAGCGCTTTCACCTATAAGGCTTCTTCAGACCAAACAAATACAAATGTGTGCATACATACAGCCTCTCTTATATAGGCCTCCTCATGAATTATTCATTGATTCAGTAAAATTACTCATGCTGACATCATTTCCTGAACTATAAAAATATATAAATATATATATATATATATATATATATATATATATATATATATATATATATATATATATATATATATATATATATCACTACATAAAACAGTATTTTTGTAATAGTTAATGTTCTTACAAAATTCTTCCATGTTAAAAACAATCCTTAAAACATCTCTTGTCATTATGAAATTATCATGGCAGTATGTAAAGTCAGTAAAAACCACTTTAAAAAATGATGCCTTGCATCTAAGGAGGCCTACATAAGAGAGGCTGTATGTATGCACAACAGTGGAGAGCCTTTTTATCAGTAACTTTTTCTCATCTAAAGATTTTTTGTTAGCTGTGGTTTGTTCCTGTGGATGTCCTATACCTTCTACATTATTTTTATTTTTTACATCGCTGGAACATTTACTCCGTGGTGGTGCCACTTCATTTTACTGAGTAACAGTTGTATTCTATAGATTGAAGAGATAATTGCACATTAAACTGCTGTTACATACCCCTGCTACTTAAGTAAATGTTTGGTTGCAGGTAGTAATTGACTTCTGGTAATGATAAGTACCTTTTTAGAACACATACAATTGGTTTGGAATGCAGGTGTAGGTGATACATATCAGTAATATTCTCATTCCTGATATTTAATTAATCTTTTATTAGCCTTGCTTAACAATGCTGCACAATGCTGCATAATGCACAAACATGTTTTATAGAGAAAATTTGACACTTGCTATTGATTGTAGAAAATACGTTTGCTAATTAACTGACTGTGTGACTGGACGGGTTAATGCATCCTTAATGAAGGCTGATGGCACTAGGTTTGAAACTGGATTTAGACATAATATTTACAAGCATGTATAATAATTTTACATACATTCACTGATTCTACTGCCGTTTTACATTGCTTAGTGATATTGTGCATCTTGTAACATCTCACACAAATTCTTTAAAGAGAAAAAAATGGAAAGTGATGAAATGGGGAGCAAGTGGGGGAAATCAAAGTGAAAGGAAGGCAGGAAGAGTGTACGAAAGAACTATAGCTATCTATTTCTTCAACTGTAACAACTGACCATGTGTACAGAATATTAGCTGAATTTGGGCTGTCACCTCCAGAGAGAGGGCTGACACAACATAATTGTGGTGTGAAGCTAATTGGACCAAATTAAGCATGTCATGTAGACACGTGTGTGTGAAATGGAGAGCTATGTATGGGATGATTTTTTGGGGGGGAGGGGAGCAGGTGCCCTTTTTTTTTTAAGGAGAAAGGAATGTTGGGGAAGGAAAATAGGCATATCTGGGGCAGGCAAGTTTGGAAGGTGAGGAGGCATTTGCTGACAGACAAGACATATCAGACAAGAGACAGGGTTAGTGAAGGACACAAGAGAGGGGTGAACACCATGATTGGGGTAGGGATGGGGAGACTGAGGTCCCAAGGACATCAGGCATGGTCCTCACCCAGTTTACTGTCATTACTGTTCCATTACTGCACCGCTGGCTGCAGTGGCTGACATCTTCACCTACAACCGTTTTGCCATACTAGGATGGAAAGCAGGCTTCTCTATACAGTGTAGGTGTGTGGCCACCATCTGGTGCACAAGCCTGTACACCATACCTGGCAATTTAGCTCGGATGAAGCATACAGCTCCTCTATCTCTGCTACCACAGGGAACCACAGGTCTAGCCACTGGTGCAGAACTGCCTTAGGGTCCAGGTAGAATAGGGCCAGCAAGGACGTTGCCACCAGCCTGAAGCCCAAAATTGCTGGGCCTCTATAATGTAGCTGGTGGAGTGAGAGAAGGCAGATCACAGGGAACCAGCCTATCCTGCTGTGCTGTAGTAATAACATAAACACAATAATGAAATAAAACACAAACCAAAACAAATAGAAATAATACATTTTCAAAAATATTATAAATGATTATAAAATGATAAATAATATAATTACAAATGCAATGATACATATTAACAAATGAAAAAATATATAACAACAAAACAATAAAAAATTATACATAATAAAAAAAGAAAATTAACCATAAAATAACAAAGATAAGGGGTGGAATAAGAGAAAATGAGAACATTGGTAACTTCGCAGTTAATAGACAAAGCTGTCTACAATTAATTTGTACTCTATTCTGTTCCATTTTACTTTTAACACTACCAACTGTTAACAAATTTCTTTATTACGTTGAATACTAGCCTGTTCCCAACACATACACACTATAGTACAGATCAGACTGCATCCAGGAATCATTCATGGGTGCATATATTGCACATATGCATGCTCCATGTACACTGATTACACTTGATAGCAGGCCATTCAAGCCACAGGTATAGAAGTCTGAACGTGAAATGCTATAATGATGAAAATGTAACAGTATTGTATATTTAATGATGAAAACCTAAACAGTATTTTAAACAAGTAAGTTTTACATTTGAGAATCATGGTATTTGAACTCACAGCCAGTGAATACTGTAATACTGTACTTTTCTTTTGGACTACAGCATAATGCATGCACACTTTCTTTTTGCACTTTATAGATTCATGCTCACTGTTATCTGAGAATGTGCAACTGTTGCTTTGTGATACAGACCATACCTGTCAACCTGTTAGAGCAAGATATCTGGACAGATCATACAATAATGGGTGTACAATGACCCAAATACAGGGACAGATTTTAAATATTGCTCTTACAAATATGGAAAGTTGCATAGGATTTGTGTTAACATACATTTTGACACACATTATTTACTGACTGCAATCTCAGTTGTTTGGCACAAAACCATATATATTATGAGGAACAGACCAAAACAGTGATCCAAAACTCTGGATATGCAGCATAAATATGTCAATTTGAGAGCTCTTCTGCAGACTAATGCATGCATACTTGCTTTTATAGTTGAGATAGGCATGCTCAGTCTTATACAACTGTATGATATAACGACTAATCTGCCTTTAACTGTTAAGGCTACAATAACAGTGCAATATATAATTATGCAAACATGCCACATTCTTCTCTCATCCTTGTCAGTAGTGATGCATTGGACCTCACATTCAAGGCCCTCTCTTCTGCAGCTATGGAAAAAGAAAAAAAGAAAAGAATGCCAGCATGAATACCAGTCTTGGCTATATTCAGCTTTAATATTTACAATTACTCAATGCAATTTAGAGATACACATCTGTGGCATGTTCCCGCTGACATTTCTTGATCCAATGATCAAGAATATCCTGTTTCCTCCTTCTGAGATCTTCATAGTGATGATGGCATTGTTCTCCAGTGAGTGCGATACCTGTCATATTGGACAAAGCCCTAGCTACACTATTCCAGGCCTCAGATTAGTACTGATAGCCTGTATGGTTACGCTGTAAGAGGCAAGAGCCATGCTCCTTAACTAGGAGCCCGATGAAGACTTTGGACTCCTGAACACCCCAGTGCTGTGCTTGGAGGTGCACACCCTCTCCACTGACACCAGCCATGCCTACAAAAGATCAAACTCAATGTCTAATGTGCATTTCCTGACAATTCTACCTTAAATATCATGTTTTTCCACCAATTGCACATATTGTACTTAGTGAGAGTGCTCATCATTTGCATTTTGATACATTTGAAAAAGCTGCGCACCGCTTACCATTGTGCAAATATGGTAAGCTAAGTGATGGTAAGTGAAGCACAGCTTTTTCAAATGTATCTATAACTAGACAGAGAGCATTCTCAAGGTTATTTCATATACAGACACTTGTGCAACTCTGTTATTCATCTGGGAAAATAAATATAATATGAAGTGGAAAAACAAAGTAATTAAAAAGTTGGCATATCCTGTACTAGGAACCCAGGACCATCTTCACTCCACTCCTAACACTCGTCACGACTGGATTAATTACATGAGGTCCCCATATTGGTATTCATTGTTAACTTCACGGTATAAGTGCAGCACAGCTTTGCTTACTGGATTTGCGCGATGCCTAACAGTACTAGTTGAATGCATCTGGTTACTATTTTTGGATGTCTGGGCCATGTCTGAAATATGGGTGGTCCAGTCATGCAAACAAGATAAGCATAGCTGAAGCTGTTTATATCAAGAGGCACATTGCATAAACCTTGCAAGAAAAGTAAAATTAAAATACAAAATAAAAAAGGAGAGAAGATTAAACAGTTACTTAAAGACATACATAATGGGGACAAAGGCTAAAAAATAGGGATAATTTTGACATATTGGTTTTACAAGCTTAGAAAGTTGATAGACTAACAGGCTTTGCATTAGCATGAATTTTCTATAGCGTATGAAGTCTGAATCTCAAATGTCTGTCATTATTTTTGGACTTCAGTCTTCAAAGATTTGCAATTATTTGCCAGTAAACCACAATTGTATTGGTAACAGGCCAAAAATATGAGGTGGGTATCTAGACATTCTGGGAAGGTCTGTATAGTTGAGAGGTATGAGGAAATGGAGAGGTTTCATGGCCAGATACACTGGTGAACACCACAATACCTTGTTTAAGCACACACAGCTTCATTAATATTGAATGTGCGCCATTGCCATGGGGCACTACTTTCTGTACACAGTAACACTCCATGTGGGACCTGCATGAACCCTACATGGAGGACATCCCCAGCACCTGCCCTGCCTCCCCTTATCTCTAAGGAGCAAGTCATCACTGCCCTATCAAAGGCAAACAATACAGCCTCTATGGGACCCAATAACATACCAGGCTGCATCCTACATGAACTCAGGCAGGAAATTGCAGCATCATTAGCCAGCCTGTTCAACCAAAGCCTGAGTACTAACTTCATCCCAGCCAAGTGGTAGATAGACACTGTCATCCCTTTCCACAAAGGTGGAGCGTCCACTAATCCAGAAAATTATAGACCCATCAGCCTAACTAGCCTGCTCTGCAAGGCCATGGAATGGATTATCATGTACCTCATTAACAAGGACATTGGCAACATCCAAACACTTTATCCCACACAGTTTGGTTTCATCAAGGGGAGGTCATGCCTGTTAAATTTGGTCGACTTCTCTGAGACAGTCACCAAAGCCATAGACTAGGGGAAGACACACTACTTACCTTGACCTGGTCAAAGCCTTCTGTATATTCCCTACTTGGGTATAATAGATAACTCTCAACTAGGCATCAGTCCATATGTTACCAGATGGGTAGCAAACTGTGTCACTGATAGAACTCACCTACTCAAAATAGGGGAAGCCAACACAAGCAATAAACCCATAATGAGTGGTGTACCCCATGGATCAGTCTTGCAGCCTCTGTTGTTTAGGTTATATTTTTCTGAGGTGCAGACCAAAACCAGTGGGCTATGGCTGCCCAGATTTGCAAATGACTGCAAGCTGGGCACTGTCATCAGTTCTCCTAGTGATGTGGATATCCTCCAAGACGTCTCACCCAAGCAAATGACTGGTGCCAGAAACATGGCCTCAAACTGAATGCCAAAAATGCATCATTGTCCACTCTGGGAGAATGATATCCTCACAAATTATCACATTAATAACAAGGTCCTAAGCATGCAACCAGTTATGAGGGACTTGGGCACACAGCAGCTGGACAGACCACATAGTTTCCTGACCAGGAGAATCCAGGGCCTCAAACTTCCACAAAGATGACCTCTGTCTGGCATACAAAGCAATCTCAGACCTTACCTTGATGGGACTGCTGCATATCCACACAAGTCAAGCTCTACTTGAGTAACCCACATGTGCAACCTCAATCTGGACTGTGACATCAACAGGATTGGTTAGCGGGGCAAATTTGTGTCACAGAGACTCCCCTTCTGTGGAACAGACTCCCTCTTCACGTCAAGCAGAGTTCCTCATTAACCCTTTTTAAGTGCAATCTGGATAACTGAATGGTGACCAGAAAATACACCCTTGGGATTCCACCCTATGTCCCTGCTGGACAGGGTCATTGGGTGCTGACTTGTCAGACCATGAACTAAATTCTTGGATAGGCTTGTAAGGGCCTCTGGGCCAATAGCCTAGTAACTTCTTATGATCCTATGATCCTATGAATCCTGGGGAAAGTCTTTTTTTTACAAATGACACCATTCTTGCAACTATTTGAATCAAGGTTCCACTAAACAAAATAAACACCGAAAATAACAATATTTTGAGGGCATTTGACACCAACAAAGTACTTGTTAATAACTTTCTCTGGGTCAGCATCAGTAGAGACCATACAAAACAGTACAGCTTTCTGAAATTATTTTAGTATTGCCAAAATATTTTAACTTGATTGTTTTGCCTCTTGCATGTTGTGTCATACTCAGCAAATGGCATCCAGAGTAAATTTCACTGAGAGTCAAACATTGACTTTTAGAGTCTTTTAGGGCTCAGTCTTGATTCCCTTATTGCTTGCAGTTTATGTGCTACCAATTAAAGGAAGCTATAAAATGCAGATGCACTTTCTAGCAATTATTTGAAAAGGACATCTACTTACACCTCTTCTTTTCTAAGAAGCCTGCCCAAAATGTTACTACACTTGAAAACTAATTGGATTCAGCCTTACTGCAGATTGCACCTACTTTATTCATTTATTTATTTATTTTAGGTATTTATTTATTTATTTTAGGGGATGGAACAATTATTTCTATATAATCTGGGTGTGATTCTGGTGAAAACTTGTCACTTAATAACCATTTGTTGCCTGTTTTCAAAACATCTCATTTCTGTACAAAAATGTTGCTGTTATCAACCTTAAAACTATAATCCATATGGAGGTGCCCACCCATGTTTATTACTGCAGTGCCCTTAAATTTAGATTAATGAACATCCATGGCACAAATGCAGCAAGTTCAGAATTTTGTGACCAGGCTTTTGACTGGTGCATCTCACAATGGCCATACTACCCTGAGCTGCTGGTTCTGCACTAGATGCCCACCATAGTCAGGTCTGTGTTTTATGATCTCAGTGTTCATCTTCTAAACCCTGCATAATCTGGACCTGTCAGCTTAAGAGCTACTGGTATGGACACTAAGATCATCAGATGAGGAACTGCTGGTTGTTCCCAGGATCTGTTTAGTTATTTCTTATAGACATTATCTTGCTTAACTGTCTCTGATCCTATGGAATTGGCTACATTCCCTAATGTAAACCTGCAGCATTTTATATATCTCTGGCTCAGGGTGGAAATTAACTCTACTGATTTCTAATACTTGCTTGCTAGTGAGGTGCAAACATTAAGTCCTCTGGGTGTGGCACAAGGTCTTTGCTATTGCATCTCACAGGAGTTTGTTGAGGAAATTAAACGGTATATGTGGATCAAACATCCTAAGGCAGATAAAAAATGGGAGACTAACTAAAACCAGATTATTTGTTAGCAGAAACTGATAAAGGAAAAGCTAACAATTGAAGTGTGGAAGAATCAATGTTGGGGCTGATCTTATTTTGCCAATATGTATCATAAATCGCACTAGGGATGGAGGAAAAAAATGAACCTGCATCTCATCGAATGTAGAATTAGTACAATGGTCACAAATGGATGGGTTTGTCTGTTGTTGCTTCAAAGGTTTGTACTGGCCAGGCTGCAGACATACCTCTCAACTGTACAGATTTTTGCAAAATGTTCAGATTTTTGCCTCATATTTTTGGTCTGTTTCTCATAAAATTGTGTTTTCCTGGCACATTGTTAATAAATCACTGAGGGTTAAAGTCAAAAAAATAATGACAGAGATTTGAGTTTCAAGCTTCATACCCTTCAAAACATTCATGCTAATGCAAAACCTGTTATTCTATCAATTTTCTAAGGTTGAAGAGCAATATTTAAAAAGTGTCCCTATTTTTAGGCCTTTGCCCCATTTATTTATGGCTTTGTCCAGATTTTTTACTCTAAGAGGTTGGGAGGTATACCTGGAAATATAAAAATAACCACAGTTACGCAGTTTAAGAGAAATGAAGAAAATGCACATGCCTGGATGAGTGGATTCTGAAGGGAAAGAGGAACAAAATGACTGGAAGATCATGATCAGCTTCTAGGCTGAAGCACAGAAAAGGCAGTAGCAAAAGTTAATAAGTTCCTTGTATGCATATTCTGAGAAATAAATTTCAGAGATGTTGATATCATCCTTCCTCTTGAAAGGAGCTTGGTAGGCAATATTTGCACAATATACTTGTGTGACTGTTCCTGTTGATAGTGTGTATAGTGTTTGCTTCTGTTTGGATTGCATGCTTATAATTACCTTACTGTGCTGTAATACATATACATATACATATATATATATATATATATATATATATATATATATATATATATATATATATAAATATTTATATATGTGTGTATATATATATATATATATATATATTTGTTTCTTTGCTTTCCTTATTCACTTGTCTCTGAGTTGGAATGAAATTGATCTTTTGTGACCAGTGCTCTATTGCAGTTAACAACATAAAATAAAAACAAGCAATACAAATTTACCACATTAGTGAAGAAAGTTGAAAGTCTGGAGCAGGTATGAGAAGAAGCATATAAAGTCTGACGTGCACAACAGAACTGAGAAGAGGAGGTGGCAATTAATGCTGACACTCTATTGTCTGGGCAATGCAAAACCTCTATAAGGAAATATTGTTTCAAAGAGACAGTGGTGAGGTCTTAGAATGAAATGCTAGCAGTAATGTTAAAATGCAGCCAAGTGGAAAGGTTCAGCGTTATCTGAGTCTGGTGTAAGACAATAGGGACAAGGCCTGAGGAACTTCAGAGACTCTGCTAACAATTTCATATGTTTTGATTAAACAAAAAAGTTAAATGCTGTAAAGCATGGAAAACTTTCGAACAACATGATAAAATGTGAAGCGTAAACAACATTCTTGTTTCATGCATGTTTGCATCGGTGAACTATTGTACCATATCTATATTTTATGGTTTTACACTGTCTAAGAAGGCACAATAAAAACTTTCTGTACATTTCCTTTGCACACCAGAAAAAGAATGTTGAAGTCATCTGATTTGCACTTCAAACACAGTCATTTTCTGCTTTTTTCTTAATAGTGTGATGTTACCTTGCAATAGTAGACTGTATTTTGTGTGTTTTGCATTTCAAAAGTTGTCATAGACTGATGTCCTGTCTTTGAAAAAGTCAGTAATACATAAATTATTTTTCCAGTAATATCAATGCTTTTGCACCCTCTAGGGATTGTATTGTTGTTACAGAAATGCAGCTGTGAATCTGAGAACATCAGTTAAACATCAGATTATTATGTTATAGAGGTTGGAGAGGTGTTTGTTGTGTCACACAAAAACTGAAATAAGTAACTTTGGAACATTGCTGGGTATTTTGTGTGTGTGTGTGGGGGGGATTGTGGTACAGTGGGAATCAGGAAATTTGCCCTTTCCCTACTGTAGTGCAATTTTAGAGTTGAGATATATAAATATAATTAGCACCAGGTCATGGTGCAGGTGTCTTGCTCCCTGTGAAAAGCACGTTTTACTTTTTTAATTTAGTTGTCAATTTTGTGTTTGTAAGGATTGCCTTTCAAAATGTTGCATTTTTTGGTATATGGATGCACATACACATACAAACACACACAAAAACACACACACACACACACACACACACACACACACACACACACACACACACATATATATATATATATATATATATATATATATATATATATATATATATATTGTGAACACTAAACTGTGATATTTATGTGATAACAGCAAAAAGTGAAATTCACTTCAACATTTCTAAACTGTTCTTTTAACTCTGAGAATGCTGTATCATGGAATAAGGGAATTTCCCAAGATATTGCAATGTCTGAATTAGTATATTATATGCAGTCACAGTATAATAGTCATACTTAAGGGAGTAAAATATCTGTATTTTGTACTTCTGCATTTTCACACACGCACACAAACACACACACACAAACACACACACATTATTTATTTAGTTATTATTTTGTTAGAGTTGAAATTAGTGGTTTGCTAGTGTTTTATACAAATTAGAGGATGGTATTTTGCTTAGTTATATGAGCATGCTGAAAGTATCTAATATTAGAATTTGTTGTGTTATGGTTGTGATGTCTTGAGTATTTAGGTAGGAGGTATGATCCATTTGTAGGTCTTAGAACATTATATTATAATGGCTTGTCACTAGTTGTACGATTGAAGGGAGTGACTGCTAAGCAGTACAACATTTTTGGATCTAGCCTTTATTTTGTAGTGCACAGGTATAGGGGAAATAGCTGCAGCTCACACATTCTTTTTATTTTAGATTGACTGCCTCCCTCTCCCACTTTAATAGTGTATCTATTGTTAGCTGATTTAATTTGGGCTAGGAATGAGTTTACATATCTAAGCATTTTTAGTCCATGATTAGCAATTTATATGATTTTACATGGGTCTCTTTACCATTGCTAAAGTTGGTAGCATAGAGTGATTGTCTCCTGCTACTGTGATTGTTTACCTCTGCCCACTTTGCTCCTCTCCCACCCCCAATTCCCCAGCCACCTCCTGGACCCTTACATGTATTCCTTCATAACTTCCTTCACAATTTAGTATATATTACCCATCCCTTAAAGATATATACATTAAAAACCTTCTAATAATTTCAATCCTCTTTCAATTCTTGCTGCAGCTCATTCCACAGACTTAAACCTTTATTTGCAGACATTCTCAACCCACTTTTTTCATACACACTCCTACTTTCCAATACTTTTATCCATCCATTCACACATGTGTAAATTATAATATACAAAGATATAAAGATATATATACATATATTAACAGACACAAAAATATGTACCAATACCACAAAAGCACTTTTCTTGCATACTCATAAAACTACTTACAACTACTACTTTGGACTACTATCCTTCTCATCAATACACATTTTTGTCTCCTCCCTCATCTATACACCACTCACTTCTTCACTTCCTCCTGCCAGCAAACTCATACCCTACATATTTCTGCATACAACCTAACTACTCCCCACTACCTTAACTATCTATATACCACCCTAAAAACATCTACATACCCTTTACTGCATCTCTTTCTCTCCATTGCTCATAAGACTCCTTTCATTAATATATCAGACGGCCATTTTACCAAATTTCCACCTTCTTCTACCCACCATCTGAACTCTCACCATCTCGACTGACAATGACAGTAAGTCAATTGTTGCTGTTTTGTATGCTCACTACACTAGCTCAACTCACCAACAATCACAATATTCCCACATCATATCCCAACTACGTCACCAACAAACATACATCACATCACAAAACCTTCTTTCTCTCCCTGTCTCTTTCTCCTTCTCTGTACCAATAAACATGCTCAGCTCTGTTCTCTTATAGATATATTAAAGTTAAGAGTCATATACAAATACAAATTAATCCATACGTCTACTCACCCCACCTCCATCCTGAAACTTAGTTGAGATATTCACCCTAACCTTGGAGCCATACATCAACTTCTCACCATGACCAACCTATTGCTTTCCAATGCTCCTAATATAATTTTCCCATCAGGGAATGAATGTAAACTCATTCTTTTCAATATTGACCTCAGAAGTATCTGCAACAAAATCCATGATATCTATGCATGTCTATATATTTAATCTCCAGACATTCTAATCACCAATGAAACCTGTCTAAAACAAAAAATAACTGATAATGAAATTATTCCCCCAGTCTTCAACTTACTCAGAATGGACAGAAAACTTAAAAGAGCAAGTTGTATTGCTATTATTTATAAAAACATATTAGAAATAACTCCAGCCCGTCTAAACATCCCAAAATTGAACAATGCTGCACTGCTGCTTGCATTCCTCAAAATCAACCAAAAGAAAGTGGTATGTATCTAAGCAGTATACATCCCACCAAGCAACAACACAACCACAGGTGAAAATATATGCTGGATATCTGGTAAAATCCCCCAGGAAACCTTCATCTCAGATGACCTAAACACAGGCAGACAATCTATAAACAGCAGTAACCCTAAGGACTATATTCAGCTATTTGGCTTCAGTCAACTAATAAGCTACACCAACATAATCAACAAAAGCACTAATAGGCAGTCCTCATTGGACTGGATATTGATAAACAAAGGGGGGAATTCAATAAAGCCTACATGGACTTATTTGCCATGTAGGCATAGTGGCACAGTGCTTACATGGAAGTAAGCAGATGTGCGATCCAGTAAATGGAGCTGAGGGGTATGCATGAGCATGCGAACACAGAAGTGTCTGTGGCATGCAACTCACCTCATAAGCAGGGGAAGTGCATGCAAATGAAACAGGTAAAGTGATCCAGCAATCAGATAGGCAGTTGTGCAGACCCCTTGTTGGTGTCCATAATGTGCAAAGAAATATTCCATGTACAGGAAGTAAAAATGACACCAGGGGCTGTAAAAGTATACTGACAGTAGCAGAAATAGCATAGGGGGCACAACTATGTGCAAAACTAACCAATAAGTATCCAAAACATACAGAAAATAATGTAAAATATTTTTTTTATTACCCTGGTTATGTTTGCGCAGTACGCTGCAGTGCGCAAACATGCTGTTATGAAAAAAAAACAGAATTTGTGAACATGTAACAGTAATGCATTATAGGACCCTGTGTGGAGTATGTAAAATGTTAGACTGTTGTGGTTGCTAATGAGACAGGGCCTGAAACAATGTAGTCTCCAGGTACTGTGCATGGATCTGTATGCAAATAAAATGGGGATACTGAATAGCACAAATGGGTATCTGTGTCTGCAGATCCCATCCGTGTAGGCACAGAACCATGTTGGTGTCCACAGAAGAGGTAGCTGACATCAAAAGTGGGTGTATCCGCAAACTTTTAAGCTCATTGGAGCTCAGCAGTGCCTGTTTGCATGCCATGCCACTGAGCTAAGCAAGGGGGCATATATGCTGACAGCTAAGCTGTGTTTACCTCTGAGGCACAAGTTTTATCATGTTTCCACATGTTTGTGTGGCACGCCATGCTGAGTGTGACCTTCCATGGGGGTGTGTCTACTGACTGCTATGTTTTGTTTAACTTTCCGGCTTGCTGCAGTGCTCAGCAAGGAAGGCTGTCAAAAAAAAAAATTGCCTGCAAAAGCCAATGATATATTAATTACTGACGAGCCCTCTTTCACTTAAACTAGGGCCATTAAACAACTTAATAATGTACTTGACATGTGGAAAGCATCATAGGTTGCCAACCACACAGGCTACACCTACAGCAGAGAACTATAATGTTTATATACACCCTGCAATCTGTTTTCTCCCCCATACTCTGCACCATTGGAGTACAGACTTATGAATTTAACCTAGAGAATGCTAGGGGCTGCTGCAGGTCTGCTACATATGTATGTGCTAGATGCTTAGGTCAATGCAGCTGCTGCTGATGCTGACCATAGGACTAGACTGAGAATGAGAAGAATGTTCAGGCTGAGGGTAACCTACCACAACCTACATCAGCTGGAGATTGTAGAGAGCTACAAGGTGGACAGGGACATACTACAAGAACTCACTGATCTCTGCCATCCTCAAATAAGACCCAGAGCCAACAGAGGGGAACCCATCCCAGTGGAAACAAAGGTATGTAGCCCTTCGGATACTAGCTACAAGTACTTCCCAAAGACCAACTCGGGATATGATGGGGGGTCTCACAGGCATCTGCTTTCAGGGTACTCCACAGGTTCCTATATGCCATGCTACCACACGGCAGTGAGCATATTTATTTTCCCTACACCCCTGAGGAAAGGGCCAGCAGTATGCGACTCTTCTACCATGTAGCACACTTCCTTGAAGTACTGGGTTCCATCGACTGCACTCATGTACACATCAAAGCACCACCCAGTGTAGAGGGTAGAATCCATGTCAACTGCAAGGGGTACCACTCCATCATCTGCCAGGTTGTGTGCAGTGCTCAGGGCATTATCATGAACGTGTGTGCTGGCAGCCCTTGCACTTATCATGACTCCCATATCTGGCAGGCATCACAGCTGTACCAGATGTTTGCTGGGGAGCATCTTACACAGCCATTTACTTGGGGATGCTGGCTATGCACTGGAACCATGGATGATGATACCCATCAGAAATGCACACACACCCACCCACAGAAGAATGCCATAATGAGACAAACACACAAACTAGGAACATCATAGAGTGTGTGTTTGGGCTGTTAAAGTCACAGTTCCAGTGCCTCGATATATCTGGTGGATCCCAGCAGTACTCTCCAGCCACATGTGCACAAATGTTCACAGCATATGCTATGCTGCACAATATGATCCTGTGGAAATACCAGTACCTAGGTCACCACAGCTGCACCTATAGGGGCACTCAGAGAAGGAACCCCCTGAGGCTGTCCATGTATGCAGACATTGGCATGCCCAATATGTCCTGGCCTTGGCCAAGAGACAATGCATAGCACATGCACTGACAACCTAGAGCCCTAGGGACTGACACCTTACTCTGACTCGCATACATATTAGTAAAAATGATGCCAGCCAGACCACACAACCTGTACGTCACCATGTATAGGCTACGGACTGCGTGCATCACACAGAGTTAGCCTCGAACTACAAGTCTGTCAGCTGCTCATTCACAAGGTAAGTCACTCTCCTATACACCACTTGTAAGGAGTACTACAACATGGTAGCATATGCATGGACCTGCCCCATGTATGCAAGGGAATATAGTTGGCTATATATAATGTGCTACTGGGCTACTTGCAGAGATCTTTAGTGGGCTTCTGAGCTACTTGTACAGACCTAACAACCACTTGGGACAACAGGTACTCTGTTCACTAGTATGTTTCCCATAATATCCACTAGGCCATATGGCTAGAAACTCCATGACATTATTACAAACACTGGGGTCACAGGACAGTCATACCACTGTCTATGCAAGCAGAGCATAGGCTGGTCGTCACCCACCCCAAACACATCAGTGTCCCCATACAACATTAAGTCTGCAATGGCATACCAGCAGACCAGACAATTCCTGTATGTTGTTGATAGTGTGAGGAATTAAACCCCTCTGTCTGGTGGCTTGTGTGTCTCACTGGGCCAGGGACAGTAGCATGGGTGATGGTGCTGATGGTTCGAATCTGGCAGCATCCAACATCTTTTGCATGTCAGGTACTCATATGGTGGTATTCCTACAGACTGTCATAACCCATCTATCTGTTACTGCAAGAAAGCTGGACAAAGCCAGAGTGAATGGGGGGACAAAGGGGCATACCTACAGACAGACATTATACATGTTGTGCGTAACCTAGCAGGTGGATAGTATAACAGAAGGGTTCAACAGGTAAGATTAGCTGCAGGATATAAAGGCCATCAAATAAATGTGTTAGTTGTTACAACAAGTCAGTGACCACTGTTTACAGTATACTACTGGAAAACCACAAATTTATGAAGAACACAGCATACATATGGGACGAAATGCTGGACCTTTTCCAAAAACATGTATAGGGAGTGGTATGCAGGCTGTCACCCTGTGTGTGTGTAGTGTTACATCGTGTACCCCAGTCACATCATACCTCTCAACCTCTTAGAGCAGGAAATCAGGCCAAAGCCATGCATAAAGCTGGGGCCAAGGCCCACAACTAGAGAGAGGTTTTAAATAGTTACCTCTACAAATGTAGAATGTCAATAAAATAACAGGTCTTGCATTAGCATGAATCCCCTGATGTGTATGGAGTCTGAAACTCAAATGTCTGTCATTAATTATTGACTTCAATCTGCACTGATCTGCCACTAATTTTCCAGAAAAACAGAATGTTATGTGAAACTGACCAAAAATATGAGGCAAACTTCTGGGCAGTCTGTGAAACTCTACAGTTTTGAGGTATGAGTCAGATATTAAGGTTAGCAAACATACAGGGAATGCCTTGGACAATAGCAGGGAACTAAGTACTGTGGTAACAGGTGCAGCAGCCAATGGCCTTGAGCAGACATAATCCCGGACTTGAGTACAGATAGCCCTGGCCTGGAGTCACCTTATCAGTACTGACAATCACACTGGGCATGCTCCTACACTTGGTTAACTTAAGCCCAAGTCTGTTGCTTTACCGCACAAAGACCTGCTATATGGAAATATTTCTGCCCATACATACAGCTACATATGCATATCTGTCTCTCCCTATCCCCCTCACACTTGATTAGTGTCTCTAACAGTATGTGGCACACACACACACACACACACACACACACACACACACACACACACACACACACACACACACATATATATATATATATGATAACAATAGGTACATATAACTATATAAAGTACCACATATATCTACATAACACATTTACATAACGTATACACACAACAACATTTAGGGAGATGTCCCTGTTATACACATTCATATAGATATGATGGGTGGAGATGTACAAATGCCCCCACATACCCCAGAATACTGGGGTTATCTGCACTTACACATCAAAACAGTTGTCCAATAGAACCAGAGCAAGTCCACAACAGTACATAATCCACTCACCCACAGATCCCTGTGACTGTGGACTGTCAACTTGTAGACAAACACAGGCACACAGGTGGTGTAATGTACAATGGGTACAACGCATGCCTTGGACAGGACATTTTGCCCCTGGCCACATGTCCACCTATAAAATTGCAAACAGCCACATATGGCCAGACAGGTAAGGGTACACACATAGCAGGGATATTACCAGGTATCCCACCCCCTAGGACAATAGATACAATAACAGTACTAAGTAGTATCACTCTGCAGGCCACACATTCTGTCTAATACAATGCCACTTTGTGTACTCCACAAGTACTCTGCCTGCATCAACATTTACAACAGATATAACCTGTGGCATGTGTGATAAGTACTGTGAGCTGTAGTGTGTAATGCTAGATAGATAGGAGTTCTAATCTTGCATCACCCAACTGTGTGTGTGTGCATCAGTTTGTGTGTGTCAATATATCCCCTCACAGCAGTATGGACATGGCCCATGGGCAATCTCCATGCAATGATATGCATTTTATGGCCCTATGACTGACTACTGGCCTCTAAAGTCCCTACTCCACAAGGCCTGCTGCTGTTATCCACCATTAGAGAACTGTCTGACAATCGAAGAACAGATAGACACCGTGGCACATTCAATAAATACTGCAAGCCATAGTGTGTACCAGTAAATAGGTAGGGGTTCTAATCTTACATCATCCAACTTGTGTGTGTGTGTGTGTGTGTGTGTGTGTGTGTGTGTGTGTGTGTGTGTGTGTGTGTGTGTGTGTGTGTGTGTGTGTGTGTGTGTGTATGTGTGTGTGTGTGTGTCTGTGTGTATGTGTAAATATATCACCATGCAGCACTTCAGCCAAGCCTGTATGGGCTATCTCTGTGTAATGGTTATGCATTTTATGCCCTGTGACTAGCTGCTGGCCTCAACATTGGCCTCCTTAACAAGGCCTGCTGATGTTATCCACCTCAAGAGTGTTGGCTGACAATCTAATAACAGATAAACACTGCAGCACATAGGATACATAATGCAAGCTATGGTGTGTATTACTAGATAGGTAGGGATTCTAATCTCACAGAGTTCAGCTTGTGTGTATATGTATAAAGTTATCCTCTTGCAGCACTAGAGGCATGGCCATCCGGCCTATCTCTGTGCATTAGTTATGCATTTTATGGCACTGTGGGTAACCACTGACCCTAAATCACCCACTTCTACAGCAGCATAATTGATGTCCGCCACCATCTAGATTAGTATGTGCAGCATACCCAGGTGACATGTATCAAGGGTAGCAGACCTTGTCACAGGGTATGAAAGCATGATGATGCTGACTGTCCCCATTGTCCCTGACACAATGTTCTACACATATGCACCTTAGGAGCCATGGACATATACTGGCATACCTTGCTGACACCATATTTATGCTGTGTTGCCTTGCTATCCTGTGCCACTGTATTGCCACCATGTGTCCATAGTTGAACCACTCAGAGTCCTGGGACACAAACATACACAGGTCTGTGACACACTTGTCACTCTGGAACACTACTTTCAGTGCACCAACAGGCAACAGAGATACATAAAGTTTGATGCATAGTCAAGAAACATGCCAGCATACAGTACCTCTCATGGCTCACAACAACTGCCATGGTATAAGACTACTGCACTATGCAAACACATGTAAAGTAATATAGTTACCCGGTCCATCAGATACATTTGCAGGTCCCTGCATCAATGGCACAGATGGCAGTGATGTGGCACAGGTACCATTACATGCACAGGTGTGGTGTGTGGGTGCCAGCGGCCTAGGCTGTGCCAATCAACGGCTGAGTTTGGTTTAAGTTTCAGTTGAGCTGCATTTGGCTGAGTTTTGGCCTTTGTCCCTGATTTCATACTGTAGGAGGTTGAGAGGTATGTTAGGCATAGCTTTCAACCAGACAGGGATGAATGTCCATGAAACAGAGACTTAGCCAACGTACATCAAGAACATTCAGGGACACATGTACAATGTTAGACCTATTCATATGTGACACTGACGGATTGAGAATAGATGAATTACAGTACATCATTTGATGTTACAGAAGTGTACACCCTTAGTGTCACTGTGTCTTACATGTAATCCACTATCTTTAAACAAAAGGCAACCATTGTAGGAGGGATTGACAGGCACAGAACAGAGATGTGATTCAAAGCAGGGAAAATTGAAAGGTATGCCTTTAGGTGTTGGACAGCAGAGTATCACTGACATGTCAATGTCATAGATCTAATACAGGTCTACTGTTGTACACCCTATTACCCATACCTCCATCCTCCCATCTGTATCTGTTTTATGGGGAAATCTAATACATTCCTGGTAGAGTGATGAATTCCATTTTTGAAGTGTTCCTCTGCAAAACCTTTGCACATACACTGTGGGAGTCAAACCACACACATACCTGTTCCCCATAAGTAGTTGCTTGCTTTTTGTAGGTAATGTTCATTAACAGGTAATTCTCTCTGCACCAATCTGTGGTTCAAAATTGCTACTTGCATCCAAAACAGCTGAATTGCACTATCATTAGCCAATGACATGGCACCACAGTGCAATGTATGAGGCCTTCATGTAGGACCTGGCCCCTTTCTTAGTTTTTGAGATGGACATTTCTGATGTGTGGAAACTACAGCATCACATAGGGTAAGCACACATACTGACCACTGTAGAGATGTACGAGTATGTCCACAGTTTTGCCTCATATGTTTGGTCAGTATCCCATGACAGTGTGGTAATCATCTGGCAGTTCACTGGCCAACATTGTGGGTTGAGGTTAGTAAGGGAAGAGAAATATGTGAGTGTCACACTTCATACCCATCAGAATATGCATGCTAATGAGGTAGCTGCCATTCTATCAACTTACTATCTTTGTAGGGGCAAACTTTAAACATGTCCCCATTTCAGGGCCTTTTCTCCTCCTTTATACATGTTTGTGTCCAGATCACCTGTTATAGGGGGTTGGAAGGTATGGTCAGTCTGTAGCAGATACTGTAACATACAGCTGTGTATGTTCAAGCCTAGGACACATAGGGTGGAGTTTGATCACCTTGGAGGTCAGCAAGCTGTATGTGTAACTGTGGAAGCAGTGGCAGCCTTGTCATTACAGCAGAGCCAGTGTGAGGGTACCCTGTACAGTTCAACTGAGGCATGTGCTTAAGGTACATCTTTTATACAACAGTGCCAAAAGCAGAGTAGTAGGCGACATATACTTAGGCTATATGAATATGTGCAGTGTGTCCCTACCTGCAGGCTTTTGACTTGCACAACTGGGTAGCAGATAATTCAGTAGCAGTAATCTATGGGGATTAAAATTGCTTGACTCAGTCATTACTTCTCTGTCTTCACAACAATGCAATTGAAGTGCAACACACAGGATTTAAACCCAGGAAGTGTGTGGAAAAATGCACTGTATGCAATGCAGTTAACAGACTGAGCTACAGAGTCAGTGCTGCAGCAGCTGTATTTGCCAGATATATGTGCAGACATACAGGCTGTGACACAAGTTGTCTGCATTCATCAGTATGTGTATGGCTTTCAAAGGCAGTTGTTCTGCAGCAGGGTCCCAGTTGAACATATGTACTGTGCCATTGATGCCTTAGCAGGTGTGTTTAAAGATGTTGCAGATAAAATGGAGCATTTATCTGCTATCCCAGGTCTCACTTACTGCCACTATTATTTATTTGGTTGTCTACTAGTGTATTTTTACATCACAGCCCCAGGTACAATCCCAGTTTTCCCATTAGGTTTAATTTCAGTCTGTCAGTGGCAATCAGTATGTTTTGCTGGAAACAGCTGTTTTAATTAAGGTCTGTGTGGTGTAGTGAGTTAGTGCAGTAGACTGTAATTAACAGGGGCCTGAGGTTGAAACATGGCAGGGGTGATTATTTTGTACATGTGCCTAACACTGTGAGAAACACATAAGATCATCAAGGCACATTAAAGCTAATTTAAGTGGTAGGGGGAAAAACACAGTGAAAGTCAGGTGGGGATGTGCAAGAAGGGTGTAGGAAAGAACCATAGCTTTCCATTTCTTGTACAGCAACAACTATGCATTTTGACATATTTTATGGATGAATTTGTACTCTCAAACCCCAGAAAGAGGGGTGAGGACAACATAAATGTGTTGACAAGTCAATTGGACTAAATTAGTTGAGTCCCGTGGACACGTGTATGAAATGGAGAGCTGTGTATGGGGCGATATTTTATTTGTGGGACAGGAGCCCATTTTCTTTTTTCTAAGGAAAAAGTGGAATGTTGGCAAAGGGATATAGGTATGTGTGGTGAGGTAAGTTTGGTAGGAGATGATGCAATTGCAGACAGACAAGACAGACAAAGACAGCAGACAGGGGCAGTGTGTGACACATGAGGGGTAAATACCTTGGATGTGGAGGGACTTGTAGAATACGAGATGCATGTGCCTCCAGACAGAAGCAGCATGACTGACATCCCCACCCATGGGCAGTCAACACTACTCCTTCACTGCCCTGATGTTGACTGTGCTGGAGGCTGGATGCCAGGGCTAGCCGGCCCCATTAGTTTGTCCAGTCTGCCCGCAATCTGGTGCAGGCAACATTCATAGCTCTTATGAATAACCCTGTGCACCATGGCCAGTAGTTGATCCTGGGTGACTATGACCCCCCCACCACTCCCAGGGGGGGGCCGGGCCCATGCCCTGAGGCGGTTCCACCTGAAGGTGGTGCAGGGCCAACGGAGGGGGCAGCACCGGTCTGGGTCCCAGATGTGCCAGAACTTGGTGCCCCAGATGTCTGAGGTAGGGTAGGCAGATCAGTAAGAACCAGACTACCTTGTTGTGATGTGGTTATGGAGGTATAGCAATACATATAGGTTAGTTCTGAACAAAACCATTGTTAGTAATAACAGCATGCCAGAACATTGGAAATAACCCCATTACATTTCAATGCATATTATGTGAAACGCAAGAATAGATGACAAAAGAGGTAGCATATTAACAGCATGCCAGTAACAGTTACGGCATAAGGCCCACAGAATAGGTACTTCAACAAGATACGTTAATATGCAACCACTAGTAAGCGAGTATAAGGCCGTGTGCGTGGGTTTGCGTGAAGGTAAGCACTGCTAATTTCTGTTTACAGTGTCCTATACCCAGTAAGTTTCTAAATTGCTTAACCTGTGTAGGCAGTGCTTACCCCCATGCAAACCCGCTTACAACTGCTCAAACGTACCTTAATAACACTGCATCCAACGGGCTTTGTTCTGCCTAGCAAAAAAATAAACTGCCTCTCCAAGGCTCAAACTCAGGAACCTGTATAACAAAAATAAAACACATGCTCCAAAATAAAGTTTAATGTTAACAGCATATGTTAATAGTAAACCCTAACCAATGAATAAGAATAATAAATATATGAAGATAAGGAGTGGGAAGAGAGAGAAATATAGTCCATTAATACCATTACAGGCTATATATTTGACAACAGTACTGCTATCTACTCTACAGACCTGTTCTTTCTTTATGTGTAAAATACTCTATAGCTGCTGTAGCACATACATACCTCTCAAGCTATCCGCATGGCACAATATGGGCCAACCAGTAAAATCTGCAGGTACGCAACTCCACAGAACACCTGCACATCAGGTGAACCCGTATAACTACCAAGGTGTACTGTGGGCTGATGTTGTGATGCTTTGCTATTTATATAATCATGTTGATGATACATCTGTGGCAGAGGGATTATGCACTAGTAATTACTTTACATACCAGCGTGACACTTGAGAGACATGTATGTGTACAGTACAAAGAGTAAACAACTTTCATGCCTTACTTAGCAGGCATGGGAATATAACCTAATGGCAGTAAAGACATCTGCATTGAATGTATTAATTGACTGCAGCAACCTTTAACAGACACTCCAGGCATGCAGCCATACCAAAGATTACACATTTTATTTCTTTAATTCATTTTATTACTATTATTATACTTATTTCCATTATTTTGTGCTGTATTTTCACATTACTGGTAATGACTGTAACAGTCTGTGACATCCAAATACACAATTATTTACTCATAATATGGGCTACCAAATACATAATTATTCACTCATAATATGGTCTACCTCAGCCATTTACCTGTAGTTCCTGTGGAGAGAATATCTTTAAACATTATGTGACAGAAATTGTAATATTTAGTGCTACATAGCACCGGATTCAAACACAGGTCTGTGTGTGGCAAAATGTACGTCATACAGAGCATTTAGCAAACTGAGCTACTGAGTCACTGCCAATTACTAATTTTAGCAAACTGAGCTACTGAGTCACTGCTGATTACTAACTGACTGATATTTGCCTAGAGCTTACCTGGCACCAAACTATGACCCGGTAATAGTAGTACAGTTTTATACTAGACTGCAGTGACAGTTGAACACACATACGTGAAATTCAAGCATGGCAGAAATACTAGGTAACCTATACATTACTACATAGGATGCAGGTGTACACAATATATTGTTAGTGGGTTGAAATATCTGTGAAGTCAACGAACAATATCTGATTATGGGTTATTATTTGCAAGCTACAGCTATTAAACTGTTATACCTGAATGCAAAATAGTACCTCACAGCCTGAATGCATGTAGTGACATGCAATGGTGAAAACAACACAATCCTGATGTACACAATTTACCTTGGTGTTATTGCTATTGGTTCATGTGTTGTTGCAGAATAGTTGTCATAATTAATTTCTTACAAAACAGCTCTGAATTTGCACTTATTGCACAACATACATTATTAGATATACCTTCATGCAGGGTCTGATATTATTTCATGTTTTATTGCAGAACAGTTGTCATAATTGATTTCTTGCAAAACAGCCCTAATTCCACACTTATTGCACAACAGACTTTATTAGAGATACTTTCCTGCAGTTACTGGTATGGTTTCAAGTTTTTATTGCACAACAGCTGTCATTATTCAGGTATTGCAATACAGCTGTAATTCCAGTTATTGCACTACAAACGTTATTGCTATGCTTTATTATAGCTAATGCTATAGCTTATGGCAGTACAGTTGCCAGTGTGCACTTATTGCAGTACAGCTGTAAGTCGACATTCATTTGGAATATAATCTTTACTGTATATACGTAATTGCAGTTAATGCATTACTCTTTCTTACTAATTTGGCTATAAAAAGCAAATTACATCTGTACGCACCACACTCACGGCACAATCTGGCCAAGCACCTGGCATGCACCTCCAGGTTGCGAGCCCTCTCCTCTGCAGCTGTTGGGACAGAAGAACACCATTATGCATATCAGTTTATCAGACATTCAGATTAGATATAGATGGTACAGAGATTAAAGTACTTACATACATGTGGGACTCCCCTGCTTGAAATTCTTAGACCCAGGTGTCCAAGAGAAACCCCTTATGTCTCTTCAGGTCATTGTGGTGGTGACGACACTGCTCACTTGTGTGGGGGGATAACAACTGCACTGGTGAGGTCCCTTGCCAGCCGGTCCCAGGCCTTTACCTTGCACTCTGAGCCCTAATAACCTCCCTTCAGAAGCTGGCCTTCATGTTTTTTACAAGGAGTCTGACAAAAGCACAAACCCTTACTAACGCCTGCCATAATATCCTTCAGAGACAGAACTCTAACAGATTATGCTGTATTCCTGCCTAGTGAGCTTAATATAACCTTTTTCCACCCTTAAATACCATTGGGCAACATTTAAAAATGTGGTTAGCACCATGTAAACCAGCTCAGCTCAGCCAAGCAGTACTTAGTAGTGCTTAGCAATGCTTTGTGGTGCGCAAACCAACCAATCAGTGCTAAGCAGTGCATAAACATTATCAGCCATTATTTTGTTTATGCAGTGCTTAGCATGACTTAGCATATCTTAGCAGAGCTTAGCTGAATGCAGCAGGCCAGTATTTAAAAATAATTTGCATAATTTGTATTTTGAACAAAAATGCTCTGCACCTACTGCACATGAGGCTGTAACTGTACCCATTTAGCTACATGGATATTGAATGATTAAGGCACTTTAAATATACCTCTGAGCTACCATTAAGCAGTGCTGAGCACTGCGCTCCACCATGCAAACCCATTCAGGTATGCTTAAACTTGACCTTTAACTAAATAATTAAATACATCCGGTTTCTAGTTTTAGATGTCTGGCAGGTGTCTCAGCACTGCTTAGCTCTGCTGTGCTCCATGCCATGCTGTGCAAACATGCTTTTTAAAGAATTAAAAAAAAAATTACATTGCATTGATACAATACAATTGGACAGTGCAGGGAGTGTGTTACTCATCTGCAGACACAGTTAGCACCACACTCTCTACACTGATTCAATAAGTGTGCTCCACGGCTCTCCCTTGGCAATGCACCATGATTAATATGCATTAATGTGCATGGTGCACTTCTGAGAGGGAACCATGAAAAAGGACAAAGGAACATTTTGTGTAGGCTCTACACTATGCCTACATGAATTTTATGAAATCTAGGGGAAACTCTATAATATAAAATCCTCTGGTTGCTTAACAGATACTATAAGTGACCACCTTTCAATCTATGTAATAAGACAACAACATGGTTCACCCAAACAAATATCCCTAATCTAGTCCTGCAGGGAATCAGCAGTTTAAGAGGAGGATGGCAGCATGCCATGCATATTAATGAAGGCTCGCTGCCTGAATTCCTAATGCTACATGGTGCATGGATAAGTGCAGGAGGCGTGTCTGACAGCAGAGCTCTCAGAATAAACATGCCCCTGCAAAGTAGAACAGAAGAATGTGTAAATAAATGAGCGAGACTGCTCATAAGTGTCCGCATATCCCCACCAACAGTCCCCATGTGTTAAACAGCAACAGTACAGTCAAATAAAACGAAGAAACCCTTTTATTTATTTTTTTTAAATCCTGAGTACAGCTAACCATAGGTGTGTGGGTTTGCCCATCGCTTAGCTATGGTTAAAGCAGCTGAAAAAGCTGAAGAAGATAACAAGGAATATATATGCAAATGAAGCAGCACAGCAATAGTGTAGTAGTTAGAGCATCCGCCTAATGAGCAGGCATTTCCAGTTCATATCCCACTGCAGCACATATCATTTTCCATGTGAAATCTGTATCTGAACATATTTTTACATCTTATTGCCGTATAACCTACATAGTAACATTTACATGTGAACTGGAGTACTGCATTAAATGCACATGTAAAGTGTCAGTGTCATAATGAATAAAGCACTAGTAAGCATGTTTACGCACAAATAAGCAGTAGTAAGCATATATAAGCACTAGTAAGCGTGTTTAACTGCATTTGTGTGGGGGTAAGCATTGCCTACACAGATTAAGCAAAGTAGAAGTTAACTGAGTGTAAGAAACTGTAACAGGAGGTTAGCAGTGCTTACCGTCGTGCAAACCCATGCAAACCCACACAAACCCACTTACAACTGCTTTAAAGTGCCTTAATCACTCTGGATCCAATGGCCCATGTTTTGCCCAGCAACAAAATAAACTGCCACTGCAAGGCTCAAACTCAGGACCCTGTACACTATAGTCTCAGTAGTTAACCACTAAGCCATCATAGCAATAGATGCGCATGAGGTATCAGCAAACTAATTTTCACCACAGGAAAATCAAACCAAACATGTGAACTGAATCCATGTACAGTGTGAAGTGGTATAACCTGATACATAACATAAATATGTGAACAGGAGTACTGCTTTAAGGCCAGATGTGAGGTGTTATTGCAATAAAGTATTGAAGTTCCCAGGACCCCATACAGCAAACTTACACATGAATCAAGGATACAAGACACATATATAACATGTAATGAAGAAGACTTCAATGCCAAAAGGCAAATATCATGTAAATCAAATATTAAGCACCGCTAAGCATTGCACATCACTGCTACCCAGACTACTGGCAGGATACTACCAGTGGGAGAAACAGTGTCAACCTGCAATGTCTAATCTTAAGCAAACGCATGTTTGTCCCTAACGGGATGACCCAAAAAATTCTACTGAAAAGAGTCCTCGGGGTAACATACCATGCTTTACAGGTAAGCAAAGAAGGATATGTATGTTTGCGGACTGAATGTGTGGGACCCTGAAGATCCATGGGGTGAGGCAACATACATGATGGGTCCTGAGAAGTGGAGAGTGGGCAATGCGTAGTGGTGTGGTGAGATTTGGATGGAACCTATAGGAAGGATGATTGATGTGGAGGAGGGAGGGAGGGGGTGGAGGGAATGATGGGTAGACATTATGGGCCGAGGTGTGCTGGGGTTGGACAGACCCATTCTAATGGGACCGCCCCATGGATGTAAGTGAGAAAGGAGGGGAAGGAACAGGAAGGTAACTGAGAAATACCATTTCCCATGGCAAAGCGATATGAGTAATATGTATGTTGTATAACCCATAGAATAACATATATATATATATGAATTGGAGTACAGCTGCCATGAAAGAACATATATATATATATATATATATATATATATATATATATATATATATATATATATATATATATATATATATATATATATATATATATATATATATATACATACATACATACATATATGACCTAAAGTACTGTAGTAAATGCACATGTGAGGTGTCAGTATCATTATGCATAAAGCAGTAGTCAGGTTAAGCAGCAAGAAGCAGTAGTAAGCATAAGTCAGCACTAGTAAGTGAGTATAAGGCCGTGTGCGTGGGTTTGCGTGAAGGTAAGCACTGCTAATTTCTGTTTACAGTGTCCTACACCCAGTAAGTTTCTAAATTGCTTAACCTGTGTAGGCAGTGCTTACCCCCATGCAAACCCGCTTACAACTGCTCAAACGTACCTTAATAACACTGCATCCAATGGCCCTTGTTCTGCCTAGCAAAAAAATAAACTGCCTCTCCAAGGCTCAAACTCAGGAACTTGCACACTATAGTCACAGTAGTTAACCACCAGGCCATCATAGCAATAGATATGAATGCGGTATCAGCAAACTAATTCTTACCACAAGAAAGTCAAGGCAAACATGTGAACTAAATCTATGTACAGTGTGATGTTGGATAACCTGCCACAGAACATAAATATGTGGACTGGAGTACTGCAGTAAGCATAGATCTGAGGTGTGATTGTAATAAAGTGTAGAATTCACCAGGTCCCCATACAGTGTATGTACACATGAGTCATGGATACCAGACACATATATAACCTGTAATGAAGAATAAATCGTTGCCAAATGGCAAATATAGTGCTAATTAACTATTAAGCAATGCTAACCGCACACAGCTCAAGTTAGTAAGTGTAAGCAATGTGTAGCAGAGCCAATTCAATCTACCTAGTGGTATACCTCTTTAAACAGTGCCAACCTTATGTAAGCAGGTGTGCCCATAGCTTAGCCTTTTAGAAAATGGCCAATCACAGGAAAGTGTGGGAAAAGGACCATATTTAAACCCCACAGGTGGGAATACTTCTCATAACTGGTTGTAGCTTCCTACTGCAGGCAGAATGGCTGGTGTGGGTTAAGGCACTTGATTTAGAATGCAGCGCTGGGGCATTCAGGAGTCAAAAATCATGGTATGGCTACTGGTAAAATGCCATGATTAGAGACTACTGCAGGGCCAGTACCAGGGCTCACAGTATAAAATGGAGGCCTGGGACAATCTTGCCTGTGACCTCAGCAGTGCAACAGGTATCCCTCGTACTGTTGAGCAGGTCAGGCACCACCATGCTGACCTGAAGCGGTGGAGGGGGGATGTACTGGAACAGTGGATCCAAGCGTCTCAACAGACGCCCAATGCCCCAGGACTAAGTACTCATTCAACTAAGTAGTAAATAATTGCCTAGTGTATACTATGGATAGGTATGGCTAAATATTGCTGCATTTCTCTGACAGCTGCAGATGAGCAGGCTGTGAACCAGCAAGCCCATGCTGCTAGGCTGCAAAGGCTGTCTCATGAGGCAGGTTAGTAATCAGTTTGCATGTACTGTCATAACAAATAAATATAAGAGCCTTATAAAGTGTTGTACCAGTAGAAAATAAATGTGTAATAGTCTGTGAATAAAGGTATAACCCCTGGAGTGCTTCTGTTTACTCTTCTCTCATATGTCGGCGATCTGTTCCATACTATAAATAGCACTGTTGTATCTTAAGCAGTGTCACCCACACCGTGGTATGAAGATAAAATGAGCATGAAGTCCTGCATAACAATGTTGGAAGTGCCAAGAGGTCAGTTATATTGTACAAGTTAGGGAGATTTAGATAGAAAACAGTTGAAAGCTGTACATTAATTTCCTGATAGCACAGTGTATTGTGATGTTAGCTATAATATTTTGTCACACACAGCAGGGGTTTGAATCCTGGGAGTGCTACTAAGTTGTATGCATTATCATACCCCAAAACTGTACAGATTTTGATACAATATTCACATAGAAAGCTGTATGCATAATTACACCCAACAACTGTACAGAATTTGCTAGAATGTTCAGATTGAAAGTTGTATGCATATTCATACCCCACAACTGTTCCAATCTGTCCAGCATGTCCAGATAAATGGCCTTTATCACCAGCTTGGTACCCTGTTCCCCTGAAAATCCAGTGTGATGTTCCAAGAATTGTAGGCAGCTGTCAATCACATATAACAGATATGCAAACGTGTACATAGTCAGAGATTGTATATGGAAACAAACCTGTCATTCTAGCACCTCACCCAAAGTGTATGACAGCAATTCTCAACATATGTTGCATTAACACCTGCAGCCTGTCATGTCTGTATGTAAGACACAGGTCATGTATATAATAATCTATAAACATACCAGTGCACAACATAAGGCCATTGTGTAGTGTAATAATACATGTAAGGGAAAGACCACTGCAGTGACTAAGAATGTTGTGAAAACTACAAGTATATATTAGATGTTAATGGAACTCTCTCTCTCACCCCTACCATATGTGCATATTAACCCAATGACACTCCTCAACTGGTATGTGCACACTCCAACCTTTTGTTGGGACATATGTCCTAATGGTTTATAAATATGCAAATTTGTTTCTATGCATGTACCATGTGAAAATACACCCATATTGGTGACCTGTTGCCATCAATGAAACCTGCATGCTTCTGTAATGGCCACTGTTGTTACATATATGCATGTGATCTGCTTACTCTGAAACTTTGTTAATTCTGGTGTATTGGGTTAATGGGAATACCTATGATTGCTGTTATAACCAATCCTGAATGCTGTTGACTGTTACTAACCCATATCTGTCATAAACCTGTGACAACACAGCTCGTATGGGAAGGCCGGTCCCAGCAGACCCACCTGTCCCATCTCAGCTGGCCATGGCACTGGGCACCAGCACATCTGAGGCCCAGCCTGGGACCTCCTCTTCTGTGGGCCCTGTGCCACCCTCGGGTGGAAACACTGCAGGGGGGGCTTGCCCCCCCCAGAGCGGGCGTGGAAAGGAACCTGCCACCCATCAACAGGTCCGGGTCATGGTGTGTAAGGTGCTACATCTGGAGTATCAAGAGCCGCTATGCCAACTTGAGGGCCGAGTGATGCTATTAGAGGGTGAGCCTGCCCCTCCTACACAGCCCTGAGCACAGCCAACTTTGGGGCTGTGAAGGTGCAGTGGTGACTGCCCATGGGTGGGGACCTCAGTCCCACTGTTTCCAGTTGGGGGCTCATGGACTTGTGACTTCCAAACAACTTTCCCCGTCCAAGGTGTTTACCCCCACATGTGTCATATACCAGCCCTGTATGTGTCTTGTGTGTCTTGTCTGTTAACCTACCCAACCTACCTCCCCAAATATACCTAGTACCCCTCCCCAACATCCCACTCTCACCTGAAAAAAAGAAAAAAAAAGGGCAATCTGTTCCCACAAAAAAATCTCGCCCCATACATAGCTGTCCATTTTGCATGTGTCCACTGGACACATGTAATCTGGTCTAATTGGCATCACAATGAATATATGTTTTCCTCACCCCTCTCCCAGGGGTTTGAGGGTCCAAATGTACCTTCAAATATAGTGTATATGTGCAGCTGTTGCTGTAGAAGAAATGGGCAGCTATGGACCTTTCCTATACCCTTCCTGCACATGCCTAGCTATTTTCCCTACTGTCCTTCCCTCTTTGTGCCATGTTTTTCACCACTTTCCTATCAACCCCTTTTTATTTTCTTTTAAAGCAATTAGCACGGGGGTAAGTGACATTAAGCACTTTTAAGGAGGGTTAAATGGGTTTGCGCGGAGGTAAGCACTGCTAAAGTCTGGTTACAGTTTCTTATTCTCAGCTGCTGAATTGCTTAACCTGTGTAGGCATTGCTTAGCTCCGCGCAAACCCATGCAAACCTGCTTACAACTGCTTAAAAATGCCTCAGTCACTCTGTAGCCAACGTCCCTTGTTCTGATCAGCAACAAAATAAACTGCCTCTCCAAGGCTTGAACCCAGGACCCTGCACTGCATACATAAAGTGATTTACCACTAAACCATGGCAGACATACATAACCTGAAGTTTTCACAAACATATCATGCAGCACAATCAGTCAACAGTACAGGAAATGTATTATTATCATACCACATAACCTGTAAATGCAAGAAGTCTGGACAAAGTATGCCACACTGTGGGTACAAATAGGGATATATGTCAACTAATGCTCTGATACACTTAAAATCTTGCTAGTTACACAGTTATATGTAATAGAACACATATGTAGAAGGAGATAAAGTCTGAAACACAAAAGTGTTGCCACTAGTTACTGACTTCAATGCTGCGATCATCCATGACAATTGCCAAGTGAATGAGGAGCAGGCCATAATATGAGCCAAACATGCATGGACATATGGACAGATACATAATAGACAGCTATATGTATATAATATATATATATATATATATATATATATATATATATATATATATATATATGTATGACTCACAAATAATCACATAACAGCAATTGTATATAGATACATACATATGTTCATATATATATATATATATATATATATATATATATATATATATATATATATATCTATATAGATATAGCCATATGAGATATATATAGGTACATACACATATACACACACAAAAGGTATCAGTAGCCATACATATGTAGACGTAGTGTGGAAGTACTGCATGCAAAGTATATCCCTCAGCCACAAACCCTTCAAGTGGCACATGTGAAATGTGTAGTGTGGCAACCATTCCCACAAATGAGAATACTGACATTAAACATATACCCACCAACAATTCAAAGGACATGACATGACACACAGGTAATCATACATAGATAACCTTTATTCTTGTACTATACAATAATGTATGCCAGTACTGACACCACATAAGGTTTGAAATATGTAATCAGTCATGAATGCAATGTGCACACAAAACAGTAGATG